>NC_085844.1:75220440-75520440 GCF_035594765.1 Anolis carolinensis
AGCTTTCCATCCCTTTAACTATGGCTTGTGTGGTTAATTTTGAATTAAGAATATTTATTATAGAATGATTGGGTTTCCTCCATGTCATTTTTACAAGTAGAATAATAATCATCACTCTTTATAGTTTTAAACCAGGTTAGTTTTTAAAAAAATGCCTGTTTACTGCTTTCTCTCACACACATGTATACACACTCCCAATGGTGCTGAACATTGGAAATGGCAAAGTGGGTAGGTAGGTGCAGAATGGAGAAGGCATACAATTTATTAATATGAGCTTTCCAAAACTCAAATGAAGTCTCAGATTTGTTCCTTTCATGGTGCCATAATATCCACCACACCTTCCTTTTCTGCTTATATGGTGCCAGTGGTTTTACTGGAGATATCTACATGTTGCCACCAGTGCTATTTTTTGGCACTTTGCCTGCTACTCAAAGTACCCTGAGGATCAGAACTTCTCAGAACATGCCAGTCACAACACATCCAAACAGAACAAGAGGAAGCAAGAGAACACTTTTACCTTCTCTCTGGCCACGTAGCACGTTGTCCTGCTATCTTCCCTCTTTTTTTTTGGAAATTGTTGATCTTACTACAAATTTCTAGTGCCTAGGATCAGAGACAAATTTGCGGATCAGAGACCAAAAATTCCCATAAAACACAAAAAAAAGTATTGATTCTCATACTGCTATGGGAATTCCTACACATCTATGTAAATGTATAGCATGAAAGTATGGCAGTCATTGGAAACTCCTCTGAATTGTTAAAAGTATGCCCTGAGACACCAGGCTCCATATAAAACCCTACCCAGTCAATTTTAAACTGCGTCTTGTTGGTATTGGTGTTGCTCTTTCTTGGTTTTTGATATATGCATTTTGATGCTGTAGCCCAACTCAAGATAAAAGATAGGCAGATAATTTTTTTTTAAACACACAACTTGATTGATATTTAGGAGTGGTGATATTTGGGATGAGATAATTAGGAAGACAGATTGGTAGCTTTAAAAATCAACAAACTGAAATCTCAAATCACCCTTTAGGATAAAAATATTGACACTTGGGACATTACATACTTGTTCATCCCATAAGCAAATAAGGCCCTTTCCACATGGCTGAATAAAAATCCTAGATCATCTGCTTTGAATTGGAATATATGATAGTGTGGACTCAGAGAGCACAGTTCAAAGCAAATATTGTGGGATTTTCTGCCTTGATATCCTGGGTTATATTGCTGTGTGGAAGGGGCCTATATGTTCACAAAGGGACTACAGCTAATGTGGCAGCTGGGTCATTATGCTGGATAAACTGTATTTGAAAAGATTTTTGCGTGTTCCTTTGTTTTTAGGTCTTTACCACAGAAGTCTTATTTGTGAGCAACTGTCGCAGGCTGAACAATTCTATGCTACATATTCTGTGTTCAAGCTGAATGTTTATTAAGGAGGTAAATGCAATATGAATTCAGATGAATGTAGAGGTAACCTTATCAAGATATTCACTTTTTGGCTTCAGTGGTGTGAGATATGCTCTCCTGCAGAACATGAAATTCTCCAAATGTTTTTGGATTGCACCTCCCAGCAGCCCTTGTCATCATACCCAATGGTTAGAAATGCTGGAAGTAACAGTCCAATAAAATTGCACAATTGCTGTATAATGATATCCTCCAACATTTCAAAAGATGAAAACATTTGTGGACAAACAACATTAGAATTTGGTCTAAATGGTAAAAACTATTAATGATGGGGAACACACAAGCTGGGACAGTGGTTCTCAACCTGTGGGTCCCCAGATGTTTTGGACTTCAAGTCCCAGAAATCCTAACAGCTGGTAAACTGGGAGTTGTAGGCCAAAACATCTGGGGACCCACAGGTTGAGAACCACTGATCTAGGAGAAGTTGCAGTAATTTGTTTTAGCCTGAGCCTTCTTGGAAAGGCAAAATTCTACCCTCTCCTCTTGAGGAACAGAGTGGGCAAAGGCCCAGCAACCACCAGGATCTATCAAAAAAGCAAATAAACAAATGTAAGGGTGACCATTTAGTGGAGCTGGACCTGGTTCACTGTGACTGGGTGGTTGGCCCCATGTTAGCCGCCCCGAGTCCCCGTTGGGGAGATGGTGGCGGGGTATAAATAAAGTATTATTATTATTATTACTATTATTATTATTATTATTATTATTATTGGTACTCCATCCTATTGCCACAGCGGGTAAGAGGCATATAGTGTAGCCACCCCTGGAGAATTGCAACTCTAGACTAAGCCTCAGATTTTGTGGTCTGTGTAGATGGCCCAAAATTACTGTTTAGGAATGTAACTCCTAGAATTTCCCAGTCAACATGACAGTGAATTGTAGTCCAAAATAATTGGAGCAGAATACCCCACTGCTAAAATCCTACATGACACTTTTCCCCAACACTGTAACATTCCATGTTATTCTGCAAATGTGTTCCAAGGTACCAATACTGTAAAATACAAGAACAATAGTGATTATTTGAATTTTTCTGATACAATTTATGATGCATCAGTGAACTCTAATCTGCACCATAATTTGTATAATGCTTAAACCATCCTGACTGCAGGCAATGGCAGAAGCTTGAATTCCTTGGGCTCTTTTGTAATCTTCAAAAATGAAAAAAAAAAACCCTGAAGCAGCTGACAAATAGCTTTTTGGCTGCTCTGTTGAATCTGGAGGGGAGAGGATATGAATCAATTCAAATTTGAAACGGACTCCAACTTTCTGTAGCTTGAACAATAGCAGGCTCCTTGTCTCTCTGTCTCTGCCTGTCCCTCCCTTTAAAAACTCTTCATCTGCCGAATCCTTAAATTGCTCTAACACCAGCGCTTTAACACCAGTGAACACTGAGATAAACTGCTGTTCAGATAATTCACTGTCAAAAATATTGAGCATACTTTAGTTCGGTGGCAGTTGTAATGGTCTTTTCAAGTGCTGCGGTATGAAAGCTGAGCCTATCAAGATTTTTTGGCAGCCTTTGTGTTTAACTTGTCATGTTATATATTGCAGAAGTGCAGTTCAGGATCAATATAAATCAGCTTACAAGTCTCTGGGATGTAAGCAGAGCTTGCTACTACTGCCAATGAAGCGGGACAGGAGACAGACAGAAGGTGGCAGTATTTTAACATTGTCCACTGCTGTAGCAAACACAACAAAAGGGTAAAAGAGCATGCAATCTGTATAACCTAAGAAGCTTCCCGATTATATCCCAGCCAAGCATATCATTGGCAGAGTTTGCTTATTGGTCTCAAGGAAGCGCAGAACTTGTGAGAGCCCGCTAATGCGAATACAGAAAAATGAGCAAAGAAAATGCCTGATGGGAAGAAAAAATAATCCTGCAGTTCTAGGTTAAATAAGTAAACCGGCATAGCATTCTGTCTGCACAGAATGGTTAGACCTGGGCCTCAAAAAGAGTTCACAAGCAGTTCACATCACTTAGCATTTGTAACTGCAGACAGACTCCCAGAATAGAATCTTAAATAGGGGCTGGTAGACAGCGAGTCATTATCTGCATCTTCATCTATTTCTTTTAAACACTTGATTCAAATAGTTGCTTTCAGGCACCTAAATCTTCTTATTATTATAAATCAGCTTTCAAGTCTCTGGGATGTAGGCAGAGTCTGCTACTACTATAGAGCAAAGTGGGTTGCAATTAATCTACTTTGCTCTATAGTAGTAGCAGACTCTGCCTACATCCCAGAGACTTGAAAGCTGATTTATAATAATAATAATAAGTACAGTCCATAGGCTGTATGGGGCCCTTGAAATTCTAAAGGGTGGCCTCTGAAACTAACAAAAACTCCCTAAACCTCAATTTAGTTTTTCCTGAGATGATTTTTCACTTGACCATCACAATGCAACCTTCTTCCACCTTGGTGAAGGAAAGAAAGAATGGAGAAATAGGAAGGGTGAGAAAAAGGAATGAGAGAGAGGATGAGCGGAAGGAAAGGGAGAAAGGATGAGAAGAAGGAAAGGAAGAAAGAAAGGTGAAAGGGCCTTTCCAATGGCCTTCCACATAGCCACAAAATGCAGCTCGAATGGACATTAAAATGCTGGTTCATATAAAATTTGACTATTGAGAAGCCCAAGGCGACCCTAAAAAGTAAACCTATAATTATACAATTACAAAGGATAAAGTAAAGGGGAAAAACAAAAATAAAAAGGGCCACGGTACGGACTCTGGAAGTAGTAGGAAAATTATAGCAACCGTGTATATGTATATATTTAGGATTTTTTTCCCCTCTTCTTCCCTTGCCTAACCCCATCTCTCTCCTCCCTTCTCCCTTTCTCTTCTCTTGTCTCGACATATTCTTTATTTGCTTTTATTGTATCAAGAAAAGATGATATTTTGTTGTTAAAAAAATGTAACAATGTTGCTTACAAATCTTGCAATAAAAATGATTTTAAAAAATGCTGGTTCAGAACCACAGATTCTCACCTCAGCAGTGGGGCACCAGCTATACAGCCCAGCTATGCTGACACTGGTTCAGCAGGGTTGGGCTGGGCATGGATAGTGCCTCCTGAGTCTCCTTCCACCCAATTCCTCCCTCCTCCCCAAAAGCTGGGGAATTATCCTTATAGTTACTGTAGGCTGTTCTCTTCCTGGATCTGCATAATTCAGGATGTTACTCAGCTTTGGAGGAGGGGAGAGGGGCTGACCACTCTGAAGCTCCATCACATTCTCGATGACACAGGTGCAGGAGGAGAACAACCTGCAATGATGGTAAAGAGGAAACTGGAGTGCAGGGAGGCTGGGGAGGCACTGCCGTCCCACCTACCAGGACAGTTGGATCCTGGTGCAGGATGGCTGTGGGGATGCCATCTAAGATCACACATTGCAATCTGTGATTATGGTCTCTGTACCAGCAAAGGGCTGGATCTTCTTTAAAAAAATCAGATTTTTTATGGTGTTTTTTTAACCTGAAGTCAAGCTGGATTAAAAGGTTTATCCTAGTTAAAACGCATTAGCTGCGTGTATTGTTTGGATGTCCCAAGCTAATGCGAGAGCCACACTGCACTTTGAGGCAGTGTAGCTAGAACCCCAGTTGCCCCAACCAGGAAAAGCAGCAGCTAAAATTACAAAATTGGATCCAGAGGTTTGGATTCTGGGCGTCCCTTGGACAACATCCTTGTAGACGGCCAATTCTCACACACCAGAAGTGACTTACAGTTTCTCAAGTCACTCCTGACATTTAAAAAAGAGATTTGTCACCATGTAATCTATTTCAGACGTTAGGGATTCAGTGGGGACAATAGTTACATTTAACGTTTGAGAACATCAATGGGTAATCTGAGAGTTAGCACTGGAACTTTCAAAGTAATCATGTTGACAAAGTAATCTTTTCCCATATTCGAAAGCCCCCCCCCCCCCCCCAAAATACCATAAGCCAAATGAATTGACTGAAAATAGTCCAATATTGAAAATGGAAGTGATATTTTTCACATCCTGCTTTTGTTTTAGATGATTTATGGACAATTTGAAGGGTTTTGAGAGATTTTTCAAGGTATATGGTTGAAGGGAACATTGATGTGGAAGAGCCATGGCTACAGCTGTTTGGGACAAGGCTTGGGTGAAAATGGCTTAGACAAAATATTTATTTTTAATGAAGTTAGGGGTGGGTGACATGTTGGTACAGTGGGATGAGGGTGAGAATTGGTCATTCCTAGAATAGACACATTGAATCAATAACACACCCACCCACCTACAGGGACTAGCAGAAAAAATAATTTTTTTATCGTGTCAGAAGCGACTTGAGAACATATTACAAGTCGCTTCTGGTGTGAGAGAACTGGCTGCTTACAGAGGTGTTACCCAGATGACACCCGGATGTGTTACCATTCTGCTGGGAGACTTCTCTCATGTCCTCGCTAACATGACTTCTCTCATGTCCCATCTGTTAGCTGTCCGAGCTAACAGATGGGAGCTCACCCTGTCTCGCGGATTTGAACCAGCAGCCTTCAGGTCAGCAACCCAACCTTCAGGTCAGCAGTCCAACCAGCACAAGGGTTTAACCCATTGCGCCACCATGGCCCTACAGAAAAAAGAAACAAAGCATATAAAAGCAGATACATGACTTTTATCACATGAAGGAGACAAACTGGTATTGAAGCAAGACCCTGTTTCATGACACCATGTGCATCATTTGCTGGCCTGCCTTTTCTTTTTGATAAACCGAGCCGTTTGCTATTGACAGAAAAATCCATCAATAGCTGCACAATAAGCCACATTCTCCTCACCTGGTGCAAAAGTGACATCAGAGAACAGGATTTACATCTTCCCCTCTCCCCATGCTATTCCTGAGGCAGCAATTCTATCTATCTATCTATCTATCTACCTACCTACCTACCTATCTACCTACCTACACATACACACACACACACACACACACTCACACACCACATAGCTGGAATGGCAAAATTGATTTAAAAGTAAAAGTAATGCAGATAAGTTTAATAGCAAGGGTGCTCATCCAGTGTGTTGCTGCTCTCCATGATCTCACAACTGCCATGAAATAGCAACTTCATGTGATAAAGTCCTCACTTACAAACTACTTGTTTATAACCAAATACATGATCTAATAAATGTGAAAGAGCATAAAGTAAAATGGCTGCAGGTTTTAAAGAAGCCTAAAGAAAGAGGGTGTGGAAAAAGAAGTCTGCAAACAAGTAAATTAACCATTATTCAGGTATCCAAAGGTTGCTAATCCAACAAAAATGTCAATTTCCAAATGTTTTGCCCTGTATACTTGCAAGAAACCAATTGCCCCATTCAAAGTCAATTCAAAGCTGGATTGTTCACTTATCACTATACACGGATTTATATATTCAGAGCATAATTAACATATACTGTAGCTCCACTCTAAAGTATCTACTCTTACTCCTACTCCCATTTTAGAGATGCCAACTTTATATTCTTGGGGAAAACTGTTTTATGAATACAATATTTGATATGGGGTATCTTGCCAGGTATTGATTGTTAACATTTTATAGGAACACGGTCAGGGGCCTGTAATGTTGCATTGAGGCTAGTGGAATTGGCAATCAGATTTTTCATGTAATTCCTCCTACACTATTTTATAACAGAATAGATAATATTACTTTGATTGGTGACAAAGACTTCTAAATATTCCTTGCTGAAGAAAATCCTATGAAATTCATGGGGTCACCATATATATCAATGGAAGATTTAAAGACGTGTCCTCACAAGTGAAGATAAAGGGATAAATGTTTCCTAAAGCTTCATCTTAGAACCAAAATAAATTTGTGTTGTGAAACAAACCCATCTGGGAGAATCTTCTTAATTTCTCTCTGTGTGTGTGCGCGCGCGCGCGCGTGTGTGTGTGTGTGAAAGAGAGAGAGAGAGAGAGAGAGAGAGAGACAGCACATATCTGTAATAATCTATTAGAGTGATACTCTGAAAATTGATCTAGCCTAAATCTGAGATAAGTGATATAGTAGAATGACAACAATTACTAAAATCACTGTTCAATAGACTGACCTTCAATTGAAAAAAACAAGAAAAATTTAAACTAAATTGATTCAAATGATGCAGAGACAGCAAGAAAAAAAAATTCCTCTCTTTTTTCTCCTTTCTCATTATGGCAAAATGTCTGCAGTGTCACGATTTTCTGTGGTTCACAAATGCCACACTTCATATTTATGTTTAAATGGGTTTTCTTTTTCATTTTCATGATTATACTATGCATCAGAAATAGAACTTCATGCATGACTTCTAATACGATCATTAGGATCTTTGTTAAAGTTCATTCCATCATAGCAGATGCATTTTAATTGCCACTTCTTCTACTTCTGCTGTACAATGCTGTTTATATTGCTTTAAATTAAACCTTTTGTTAATGATGGCAGGATCTGACAATGCTCTAATGAGTAACGTACCACAAAGAGAATTTGTCATTTTTTAAAGTTGTGCAAATTAGCAGGTATCAAAAAGTGGGACATTACGTATGAAAAAAACCTATAGTTGCAAATGGCATTGAAGTTTGAGAAAATGTGAGAATAACGTGCCACATTTCTTCCAGAAATACAGTTAAACTGCAATTTCTCAGAATCTGAGAAATTAATGATAATCTGATGAATTTCATAGGCAAGAAATATTTAGAGGTTTTGCCAGTTCCTTCCTCTGACATATAGCATACAGTATTCTTAAAACTGGAAAACAAGTTTTCTATGATTTGATTTGTACTTTGATAGTTGAGATAGATGATGGATATTAATAAAAGCCTGAATTTACAGTCCATTAGGCCAGCAATCTTTACAGTGACGTTACTGAAGAAATACAGAATAAAGTCTCTTGGCCCAACCTAACCACATCCAATATGTTTATAATCCAACCCAAAGCAGATGTAAATTTACCCAGACGTCTTTCCTAGGAAGTATGTTAAGCTTGATTGAATTCTATGAGAATGTTTAAAATACATAAATCTGTTCCACTGAAATCAGTGGTAGCACAAATATTTACAAGATCATGTCAACAATTCTCTTGAATGTTTAATTTAGGTTCATCTCGGATTCTTATTTCTGCAGTGGACGTCCTAGAGAAATTAGGGAAGAGGGATCCAAGTAACAGAAATTATTTATGTAAAGCACAAATCAATATAGAAGTCTAGCTCTCTTTGGATATCAAAATAAAATAAGAATACTACTACTTAGTCTGTCTTTGCTTGCTAGTCTGAGGATGAGCTGGGAAGTTGTAGAACCATGTATACCATCTTCACCTAAAAAGATAATTAAATGGTTGGAGTGGTGGTACTGATAAAAATGAAGACAACAGGAGGGTTTTTTTTGGGGGGGGGGTATGTGGTGATATATCTACGTTTTAAGGAATAACTAACCAGGACAACAGCTTACAAACATCACAACCAGACAAAGGACATTATAGCAAGGCACAGCAAAACACTTTGCAGCACTAGAGAAAAAATTGTACATAGACTTCTTCTGAAGATCAAAACATGTAACTGCATTTTGATATAGAACATGTTCATTGCTGTACTTTGGCTGAGAAAATTAACAAGAGATATACTTTAGCACACAGGGATAACAACAGTTAGTATCATTTAGAGGTTTAAGCATTTCAGTGAGACTAAGGGCCTTATCAGATGGGCAGGGGTGGAGTGTTGGACAACACGGGACAGCGGGGGAAATCGTGGGACAATTGTGGGGCAGCCATCTGTTACCTCTCATCAGAGCCTATATTCTCCCCTCCTAAATGTTTCCCTATCTGCCCCAGTTTCCTCTTTGGCTTCTCTTCTGTTCTTCAGTGAGGAGTCAGGTTTACACCCAAATCCTTTGGGCTCTGCTGCCTCAACGCTGCTGGCACGGAGCTCCATGGAGTTCACCAGAAGTAGTCCTGTGTCATGTAATGGGCTCCAGGGGATTTCATTCTGGCAGAGGATAGAAGCAGAGAGAAGTTGCTCATTCTCGACATCTGATAACATTGTAAATGTACATCTACATTGATGCATTATCCTGAAGGGGGACTCAAATCAGCTTTGTGGTAGTTGCATGACACATGTAGCCGATTCAGTCAACATGGGCAGGGCTAGTTAACATGGCCTTGAACTGTTTTAACAGAAATCGCAGGTTGCACCAAATTTTTTCCATGAGTAAACCATGACTTTGGGCCTGTCTAAGCAGCTGCGGTGTTTCATATTCAGGAGTGACCCCAACTGTTTACACTTTCCAGAGGCTCAGGTGGCCCGGAAACAGGAAATGGGATTTACTTTATCTTCTCATTCTGGGCTTTGTGGTGCCCATTCTGCACGAGAATGGTGCTGATCACTGTTTGGTGCCTGTAGTGACAATACCCAGAGTGACAAGACAATTGGCGATCAAAAATGGGAAAGGAAGGAGGGATTCCTTCTTTCCCCCTCCTCTCTCATCATTTTGTTGCTTTGGACATTATTATAGGTGCCAAGTGGTGATCAGTGCAATTTTCATGCCAGGTGGGAACTGCAAAGCCCAGAATGATGGTCATAGTCTAGAAGCATCAAACTGGTTCTGGCACCTCTTGGGAATGTGGTTACCATCCAGTTGCCAGTCTGACTCGGGACTGCACAATGCAGTGACGATCCAAGTCTCAACCTGGCTGGGTAGCATGCAATGTGGTCTCTGGCAATGCTAATTTGGAGTACCACACTATGGATCAGCATTGCTGTTTCTGACCAGTGTAGATGTACCCTAATTAAAACAGGTTTCAAGTCCTCCTTGAACCATAAAACCTATTAGACTACCTTGTACTAATCACTTTTGGCCTGATTTACCCCTCAGGAATCTTGTGAGGATAAGGCAGAAAAGAGTAGAGCCAAGCATACTCCCTTAAGATAGCAGAAAAGGAAGAGTTATATGATGAGGAGCCATATTCTGTTAAAAGGAAAATAGCTATAATCCTTTATGTCATCCATACCTGTCCTCTAATTGTCATTAGTAATGGTGTTTCTTAAATGGCAAATGAAATAGAGACGGGTGGTTGTTTCACCTGCAATTGTGATGCAAACTACAAACGTTTTCATGATAGGTATAAAGAGGTTTATAGCACGTGGCAGCTGGTGATTTCCAATTTAAAATGAGTGAGAAATTCCATGAATTGCCTGTTAAAAAGGATTATTATGTTGTGCACACTCGTTACTGAATGTGATCACTTCTTATTTTATTGTTGCTAATTAATTTATGCTGGCAGAGCAATGACAATCTATTAAATAGCCATTGCCATTAATACAAAGGACACAAAACGCTTCCTAAAATTAGCTTCCCCCTGTCTGGTAATAGATTGACAGCAGTAGGAAATGGGATTGGCTAAGGCATTGCCATCATGATCTGTTCAACCTCACTGGACATAAGGTAAGTTGCCTTTAGGGCAATAGTATCTGCATTTCAAAGATAAAAGCAAGATTTCACAGAGTGTCGGTGAGCCATCAGTTTTTACTAATTTCAGGACTTATCTGATGAGAAATGATAAAAATTTGTTACTGTCAGCTCCACATTACTTATATCCTTGGTGTTGCTGGACACTAAGCAATCTTAATTGAATGCCAAAAAGCTATGTCAGAGTGCAGATGGATCCTGTGAAGCATGCTCAGGCAACAAAGTTGTCCACATTTTCCTGTGAGCAAATAAATCTTATTGAACTATGCAAGTCCTGTTTCTGAAGAGGACAGAATTCTCCCCCTGAAATAAACCCTCTGCTCCAAAATTAATATTAAAAAATTATAACATGAAATGTATGTATGTACTTGCATGCAGGTATGTATAGACTTTATTTAAATAATATAGAATTGGTTTGTAGGGCTACATCCTCACTAAGCTGTGCACCAAAAAAAGGAGAAAGAATAATACAAATTTGACTTTATCACACAAAGCTACTATTCCATGGTACGTAGTCTCATGAGCAGTGATAGAGAATAGGTACAAGCATGAGCACCCTTATTATCACATCTCTCTTCATTTATATAATAGCACTGATTAGCTGATCCATAGTCCAATGGTGGTACTTCTGCATACTCTCGTAACTCCGACTTCCTGTATTTTCACTACACCATAATAGTATGCCAATGTGAGTAGATCAATAGGTACCGCTCCGACGGGAAGGTAACAGCGCTCCATGCAGTCATGCCAGCCACATGACCTTGGAGATGTCTATGGACAATGCCGGCTCTTCGGCTTAGAAATGGAGATGAGCACCAACCCCCATAGTCGGTCATGACTGGACTTAACGTCAGGGGAAACCTTTACCTTTTATAATTTTAAAGTTATTCAGTTGCAGCAGTGGTTAATTTAGAAAAATATTGTAAAGTTTTAAAAAGAGCTCTGGTATAGAAATGAGGAAGATGGGAGAACAGAATAGGAAAATCTGGTCCCCTACTATCAATCCAGTGCTGGCATGCTGGCACAGAATCACAATGGCTCTATCATACAAGGTAGGTGATGGAAACATTGTGATGTTGGCTACTATTGATAGGTTTTGTCCAGAAGTATGGGGAACAGGTTAATCAACGAGAGAAGGCAGAAACTTTAAATTAGGCATTTATTTATTTTATTTATTTACAGCATTTATATTCCACCCTTCTCACCCCGAAGGGGACTCAGGGCGGATCACATTACACATATAGGCAAACATTCAATGCCTTTTAACATAGAACAAAGACAAACAAACATAGGCTCCGAGCGGGCCTCGAACTCATGACCTCCTGGTCAGAGTAATTCATTGCAGTTAATTGCAGCTGGCTTGCTCTCCCGCCTGCGCCACAGCCCAGGCCCAATAGCATTGATAGCATTGCCAAAACTCTGCACCACATGTGTTTGTTAAATTTTAGTTTTGAGAGAGGTGATGACAGTTCAACATCCACAATACATTCATCGCTGCAACATTTGTCACACAGCCTTCTAAGCAAGCATTTGTAGGGTTGGATTTACAAAGAGCTTTGAAACAGGTGCCTGAACACCTAACAAGAATGAACAAAAGCTGTCGCTCATGATAATACTTGCATGGAAACAAGCAAACAGGGGAACAGACTGTTGGAGAGTGAAATGAAAGACTTGGAATGACAAGGCTTGAACTTATTTTAAACAATGATTTCTTTATGTGTTTAAAGGGCAAATCATGATGGAAATGAGCTAAAAGTCAGCAAATGTATCTTGATTCACCTCTCTGTTCTCTTGGGATAAGGAATAAATATTCATTAAAGGTAGTCTTTGGCAGTATTTATGCATACATTCGAACATTTCACAAATAAAAACCAAGACATATGCGGCCAAGCAACACCACAGAGTTGTAAGGATTAATGAAGAAGAACGCATGAACTAGAACAGTGGTTCTCAACCTGTGTGTACTCAGATGTTTTTGGCCTTCAACTTCCAGAAATCCTAACAGCAGGTAAACCGGCTGAGATTTCTGGGAGTTGTAGGCCAAAAATATCTGGGGATCCCAGCTTGAGAACCACTGAGCTAGAAGAGGCTGCAGCAGTTTGCTTTTGCTTGAGGCAAGCCATCTCTTCTCTTCCTCACATTCAGTTAATGTGAGTGCAAACTACTTTTGAACTTTAATATCAGTTTAGAGTAATCGAAATAAACTGAGCCAAGGGGGGAAGTGGGAAGGGGAGAAGAGAGAAATCGGGACACTTTTTAAAACTTTGAAAAAGTTGGATGACAGAGAATTGATCAAGACTCTTTCTAACAAATCAGAACAGTTGGAGGATATCTATTCCAAAGCGTATTGACCACAATATTTTTTCGAAAGGAAGTCCTGGACTTTATTGAATTGCATCATTGAAGAAGTGGAAAGCCTGTTGTGGTGGCCATGGAACAATTCTATAATCTTAGTCTAATTTTTGTGCAAGCATGCACCAACAGTTGTATAACTGATTGTGTAAGTGGTGATGCAAATTGTTGTCTAACTGATTTATTGAACTGCTTGTGGAAAACTGTGGTCCAGAGCAACTGCATTAGTGGAGATAGCAACCCCAATTGTATTCAGTTTGAGACAACCTCCTGAGTTATGTAGACATTGCAGTATCTGAACAACTTCTGAAATAATATTTTGTGAGTTTTGAATCATGATGATACTTTAAAGTTTTAAAGATATCAAACTATTTAAGCAACCTCTTCAACACCAAGATCTAAATTTCCCTTTGATTAGCTAATTAGTGTGTTTGTGTGGCTAATAAGTACATTCATTTTGGCACTTGTTTGTATCTAACTGTTACACAACACATATGGTACATACACAACTGCTAAATATGTGTCACCAAGAAAGAACAAGCATCAGTCTACATAAATCGTTATAGCTATTGGTATGTGCCTGCAAGTCTGTTAGGGTATACTAAAAATGGGGTAAGTTTTAAAAAGACCAACACCAAGGATGTATGTGTTAAAGAAAAAACTCATATGGTTGATCATTATGTGCAGGTGCGAATTTAGGTCAGCAAATAAGTTTGGACCACACCCCAGTGGAGTATAACTGTGTGTTTTGGGATATATTTTCGCTCTCTCTTCTTTGGAAGAGGAAGAAGCCATGCTCTTTGCATCTTGTAATGCTTACAAGAAATATGTAAATGTGTTGCATTGTAAGATTTATTTTTGGTGCAACGCTGCAAGTTTATGTTTTGACTCTGCTGAAAAGGGCAAAGTTTTTGGGGTTTTTTTGTCTTGCAACTGTGCAAAGTTAGTGTATCTTTGTTGGACTAGATTGCATTCCACTTGAAGTGCAACAAAGTCTACTCCAATTTATAGGGACTGTATTGCAGGGTTTTCTTAAAGAGTTTTTTTTTTTCCAGTGGAGGTTTGCCATAGCCTTTCTCTTAGGCTAACAGGTTGTCCAGTGGGTTTTCATGGCTGAGAAGGGATTTAAACTCTGGACTCCTGGAGTGCTAGTCCAAACCACGCTCATTTAACATATCTGTATGGTTATCTAAAGATGCAAAATAGACATTAGACTTATTCTCTCCACGGTAAGGAAAACACACCTTACCATGAAGAGGGTGTGAGCAGGTAAATGGACCAGCTCTTTTTCGGCTTGTTCTACTTCTTAAAATAAAATAAAAGATGCCTTAAATAGAATGGTGATGGTAAAGGATGGCCATGTGTCCCCTCTACTGGATAGACAAGCTCAATAGATTATATAACACATAGTCTTTTTCAACAGGGGTGGACAAAATATGCTTAGTGACTCCATATTTTGTGGCATCTCAAGCCCCCATCAGACCCCACAGACCCCAAACTTCCATTTTTTTATAAAAAATAAAAAGAAATCAGTGAAAATTGGAGATATGTATAGTCATTGACCACTAGGGAACTTCCTTATAATTATGCCATGCCTCCCAACAGGGCCCCCCAATGGTGAGGAGGAATGCTGAGAGTTGCAGTCCAACAATATTTGGAGAACCACACTTTGCCCACAAGTGATACTCTTTTGTTTCTGATTCCATACACTTCAGCAGTTTTAATCTTTGTTTTTGGTTCTGTTGCATGCTGCATCTATTCCGTGTTTTATTGATTTTGTTTTATACTTTTAAAGTATTGAATGCCACCCAAAAAATTCTGGTTATTGAGACATATGAAAGTTCAATCAATCAGTCCATTAATAGCATGTGAAGTCAAGCACCACATGGAACAATTGATGTAGCAAATTGTAATACCTTTTACATACCTAAACTTAACATCCTCTGCATCCGCATGGCCCTTGTGTGAAGATATTACAAAAGCAGTGAATATTTTGAGTCATGCTGAAATTGCTCTTGTCTGGTCCTTAAAGTTAACATTCTACCTTGTTTGCCAAGAAATGTCACTACAGCTCTGTTCATGCTATGCAGACTGTTCTCATGCAAAAGAGGTCCTGAACTTAGTTAAAATAAGGCTGGGATGGGTAAAAAGACTGGCAGGAGGGAGGGAAAGCAACAAAAGTAGGAACACTCAAATAATTATATAGCTGTCACTTCTTTTCTTTCCCACTAAAAAGTCACAGTTTTTTGTCTGGGAAAAGTTAATATAGAGCTGTCTCTCTTTTGCATGAGGAAAAATAGCAATTCTCTCAATAGTATAATATAAAAACCAAGAATGTTTTCGAATTTACCTCTTTTGCATGTTTGGAGATTGGCAGCTAAATAATTAGGCAGAACAAAGGGAGAAAAGAGAATGAATAATACACAGTTCAAGTCGATCAACTTGTGAGGAGGAGGGGAGGAGAAGGGGAGACAATCAGTAAGTCTCTGCGGACTAAAAGATTATGATGGTGGTGACCAAAATAAATAGCAATAGCACCAAAAGTAATTTTTCACATGGTAGGATTGCTGCTATTATATATATGATGATATTATTTTAAATATATCTAATATGCCAGTGGCAGTGGGAAGGACAACTAATCACATCAAGGCTGGGATTTGCCACGCATTGTGGTGAATCCAGCGGGGCCTCGCATGGGGAACTCATTGCCATGTATTGCCCGGCTTTCCCCTCTCTCATCCCATGGGGGGAAGCATTGCCATCCAGTTTTCCCCTGTTGTTTTTTATGCAACATGGGAAGCCTCCCGTATTGCCACCACTGCCTCCTGTGACACTTCCATTTCATTTGAAGCATGGATCCCTGCCGGAAGTAGATTGACATCATGTGATGGGAGCCACTGGGCTCCATGCCTCAAGTGAACTGGAAGTGTCATAGGACAGACAATTTTGCTTGTATGATGAGGTCATAAGAGTGACTCAGTTTGTCCTCCCAACTCAATCTAAATTCATCTTTAACTTTCTCTTACACTCCTGAACAGGAAATCCCAAATCAGTTCCACAAGTCATCAAGCTTTATCTGTTGTTGTCACGACCCAGGCGGCAGAGGCACCAATAACCATACACAGAGGCCAGAATCTATCTAATATCTTTATTGAAGGAATATATAAAGTTAATAAAAACAAGTATAGAAAATAGTCCAGAATTAGACCCTTCAGGAAAGGTCAGAATTAGTCCAAAAAAGCAATGTCCAATAAGAAATATTAAGGTCCAAAGTTGTAATCCAATAACCGAAACACTCACTTTGCCAGGCAAAGTGAGGGGAGATGACAAGGTCCTTTAGTCCATAAAACTTGAGCGTGGCTAGGAAATAACTTGATACTTGAAACAAGGCTTGAACGTGGAACAAGGTAACTAAGAACAAGAACAAGGTCCGTGGAATAACTTGGTAAAATCCGTGAAACAAGGCAAGGATTAGTCCTGGGAAACAAGGCAAAGTCCGTAGGTAAACAAAGGCTGGGAAGCAAGGCGAAGGCTGGATAGCAAGGCAAGGCTTGAGCTGAAGCGAGGCTTGAATCGGAGCGCGCTGTCCAGACACGACTCGCTCCGTGGGCTGACGAATTGACTCCGCGAAGTTGCTACGCGGGCAAAACACCTATATAGAGTCCAACTTTCTCACCAGAGCGGTTCTCTGGGAATCAGAAACGAAAGCTAAACTCTGAGACCAGATGTTAAACTCCTTAAAGATTCTCACGAGAACCAATGTTAATTGGCAACATTCTTAGCTGCTATCCTCGCACTCCTGCGCGAAGCTGAATCCAAACTTCTCTGTTGTTTACAAAACTCCCGGCGCAAGAACACGGGAGAAGAAGGCTCTGGGGTTGTTTGACATACTTCTGGGGCACAACTTTCTTGCAGGTGCAAGGTTCCCAGATCTGCCTGGGAAAGATCAGGCTGAGAGGAATCCAGTTCAGACTGGGAAGGTAAAAAACCCAAGTTTTCATCTTCATCAGGAATTGCAATGTCCTGAGCAGGACTACAAGGCCCATGGTTCATCACACTATCCCCCTCCTCAGGGCCCCTCCCAAACTGGGGTCCTCTCCCCGAGGCGCGAGGTCGCGGTTTGGTGGGATAGGTCAGATGGAAGCGACGGGTTAGATCAGGAGCATGGACTGTGGAGGCGTCTTCCCAAGAGCGTTCCTCAGGGCCAAAACCCACCCAGTCAATGAGATATTGTAGGCGGCGGCGATGAAAGCGAGAATCCAAAATGTCCTCAACCTCGAACTCCTCCTCCCCATTCATCAAAACAGGAGGGGGGGCCGGTTGGTCTGTATCAGGACGTACACCATCCGCCGGAAGGAGCAGGGAACGGTGAAACACTGGGTGAATGCGCATTGAACGCGGAAGTTGGAGTTTGAAAGTCACGGGGTTTAATTGCGCCACCACTGGATAGGGGCCAATAAAGCGGGCATCTAACTTCCGGCAAGGGCGGTGGGAGGGCAGAAAGCGAGTGGACAGAAAAACCCGATCTCCTACCTTGATTTCAGGGCCCGGCTGGCGGTGTTTGTCAGCGTGGCGTTTATAGTCCTCTTTGGCTTGGTCCAGTTGCTGGAGCAAAAGTTGTTGCACCGCTGTGAGTTCCTGCAGCCAATCCTCTGCTGCGGGAACTTCTGAAGTTTCAATGACAGGGGGAAAGAAACGTGGATGGAAACCGTAGTTTGCAAAGAACGGCGTTTCTTTTGTAGAAGCTTGAACTCCATTATTGTAGGCAAACTCAGACAGTGGTAACAGAGAAGCCCAATTGTCCTGTTGGTAGTTTACATAACAGCGAAGATACTGCTCCAAAGTGGCATTGGTGCGCTCCGTTTGCCCATCTGTTTGGGGATGATGAGCTGAAGATAAGCGAGAGTCTATGCCCAGTAGTTTTTGTAGTGCCTTCCAAAAACGAGAGGTGAATTGAGATCCACGGTCTGTGACTAAACTCTTGGGCAAACCATGTAGTCTGAAAACATGCTGAAGAAATAGATCCGCAGTTTCTTTGGCCGTGGGGAGGCCTTCGCAGGGAATGAAATGGGCTAACTTGGTGAATAGGTCCACCACCACTAAGATCGTGGTGAATCCACAGGAAGGTGGTAGGTCAGTGATGAAATCCGCGGAAATTATTTCCCATGGGCGAGATGGGGTAGGAAGGGGGTGTAAAAGCCCTGAGGGCTTCTCCCTTCGTATCTTGGAGCGCTGGCATACTGGGCAGGTGTTGACATATTTTTCCACATCCTTGCGGATCTTGGGCCACCAAAAATCTCTTAGGATCAAATGCATGGTTTTAAATAGTCCGAAGTGTCCTGCTGGTTTGCAGTCATGACACAGACGAAGCGCTTTTTCCCTGCCCGGTCCGGGTGGGATATAAACATGATTTCTATAGCAGAGCAGCCCATCTTTAAGCGAAAAGGGAAAATGCAGACCTTGGCGAAGTTGGTCCTGCGCCCAGGCATCTGCTTGCTGACTAGCCCTGATTTCTTGAGCACAGATGGGTCCTGGAGTAGGGGAAGTTGAACCAATGGGACTGGATTTGGTGTTCCCCACTGTGAGCGTGGCAAAGTTCTCAGGTTGTAGCAGTTGGGATTCAAAGGTCTCCTTGCGTCCTGCAGCGTATTCCGGTTTACGTGACAGGGCGTCTGCTTGCTTGGTTTGAGCTGGGGTCACATAATGGATCTGGAAGTTGAAACGTTCAAAGAATAAAGCCCAACGTTGCTGCCTCTGATTTAGTTTGCGGGCAGTTCTTAGATGTTCTAGATTACGATGATCAGTGTGGACTTCAATGGGGAATTTGGCCCCTTCTAGCCAATGTCTCCAAGTTTCAAAGGCTGCCTTTATGGCCAGTAGTTCTTTTTCCCAAATGGTGTAATTCCTCTCTGGTGTGGTTAGTTGACGAGAATAAAAGGCACAGGGGTGGAGGTGATCTCCCACCGGTTGTAAGAGTACAGCCCCAATTGCCACATCAGAGGCGTCCGCTTGCACCACAAAAGGGGTTCCAGGATTTGGGTGCTGTAGAATTGGCTGGGAGGTGAATAGTTTCTTCAGTTGCTGGAACCCTTTCTCTGCTTGATCAGTCCAGCGGAAAGGCTGCTTTCCACGGATGCAGCTAGTGATGGGGTCGGACCAGCGGGCAAAATCTGGAATGAACTTGCGGTAGTAGTTCGCGAACCCCAAGAAACGCTGCACCTCTTTCTTGTTAGTTGGCGCCCGCCATTCCAATACTGCTGAAACTTTGGCTGGATCCATGGAAAGCCCTAGAGGCGAGATGCGGTAGCCAAGGAAATCTACCTCTTGTAGATCAAAAGCGCATTTTTCTAGCTTGGCATAAAGTCCATGATCCCGCAATCGTTGCAACACCATTTTGACGTGGTTCTCATGTTCTGATTGTGATCTGGAAAACACCAAAAAATCGTCCAGGTAGATTATCAAGAATCTGTCTAGATAGTCCTGAAAAATATCGTTGACAAAATGCTGAAACGTTGCGGGAGCTCCGCATAAACCGAAATTCATAACTCGGGACTCGAATAATCCGAATTTAGTCTGGAAGGCGGTCTTCCACTCGTCCCCTTCCCTGATGCGAACTAGATTATAAGCCCCCCGAAGATCCAGCTTGGTGTAGACCTTGGCTCCTCGAAGTCGGTCCAGTAGATCCGAGATTAAGGGCAGGGGATAGCTGTTCCGCTTGGTGATATTGTTCAATGCTCTGTAGTCCACTACCAAGCGTAATTCCCCTGACTTCTTCTTCACAAACATCACTGGGGAGGCGGCTGGGGATTGAGAGGGTCTGATGAACCCCTTGCGAAGGTTTGTCTCTAAGAATTCCCTGAGAGCTTCTTGCTCTGGTTCAGTCAGGGAGTAGAGATGCCCTCGCGGAATCGGGGCCCCCTCCACCAAGTCAATGGCACAGTCATAAGGTCTATGTGGGGGTAATTTTTCGGCTTCTTTCTCATTGAATACATCCCAATACTCGGAGTACTTCTTTGGCAAGGTGATGATGGGCTCGGAGTCTGTGGCATGGCATACCTTGGCTACGAGGCAATGATTTTGGCAGTACGGTGAAGCAAACTGCAGTTCTCTGTTGGACCAGGAGATGTTAGGGTCGTGGAGTGTCAGCCATGGAATTCCCAAAATCACAGGGAAATGGGGAACCTCGGTAACAAAGAAGGAAATCTCTTCCATATGTTCCCTTATCCACATCCTGGTGGGTTCCGACCACTGGCTTACGGGGCCCGTCTTGAGGGGACGGCCGTCTATGGCTTGCACCACACGGGCATTCTTGAAATCATGATATTGTAATCCCAGAGAGTCGGCATACTCTCTATCGATGAAATTGTTGGTAGCTCCAGAGTCTATCATGGCGTGGATCATGACGGGTCCCCTTTTTGCTGACCATAATGTGACCACGAGAAGGAACAGGACCCCGGTTGGCGGCTCTTGGATGGATTTTTTGACCGGGTTGGCGAGCCTCTCTACACCCGGTCGTTGGCTTCCCCCGCCGGCTGTGTGCCAGTCGGCTCAGACGCCTTCGACTCCGTGGAGGACGCCGCCGCAAGACGGGCGGCAGGCTTCCCTTTGGCTGGGCACTCTCTGGCGAAGTGGCCCCCGTTCCCGCAGTACCAGCAGAGGTTCAAGCGTTGACGACGGGCCTTCTCGGCGGCATCTAGTCTGGGACGCACATTGCCCAACTGCATCGGCACCTCCTCGCCTCCTCTGGGGTATGGGGTTGGCGGCGGGGGTCTCCACACCGGACGTGGCTGAACACTGGCGGGAGCGGGGGGTTTTGCCCCGGCTCTACCGCCCTGGCCTCGAACCCATTGTTTCCTGTTGGCAATCATGACTTCAGCCCGTAGACATTGATCAATGAGTGCCTCGAGGGTCTGGGGAGGATCCACCTTGGAGATTTCTTCCAGCATTTCAATGTTGAGACCCTCCCGAAATTGTCCTCTGAGGGCTACATCGTTCCAGCCGGTGTTGTGGGCCAGCACGCGGAACTCGGCTATGTACTGAGACATGGGTCTGTCTCCTTGAAGGAGGCGCCGGAGTTTGTGACCGGCTGCCTCCAAATTGTCCTCAATTCCCCAGGTCTCCTTAAGGTGATCCAAGAAACGTTGTGCTGAACTTAGGTGGGGGGAGGCTTGATCAAACAGGGCCGTCGCCCAGCTAGCCGCTGGTCCGTCTAGAAGACTGTAGACCCACGCCACCTTGATGTCTTCTTGGGGAAACTCGGCATCACGGGCCTCTAGATAAGCTTGACATTGGCGGCGGAAAACATGAACCTTAGCAGCTTCTCCCGAAAACTTGGTAGGCAACGCCATGGCCGGGAGGCGAACTCCGCGCTCCCTCAACCCTTTTATTTCTCCATCCTGTGCGTTGAGTCTGTCACGGATGCGGTCCACTTCGTCCTTGCTGATGGTGTAGCTGAGCGGCTGTCCAGCCGGCGCGGCTCCGGTAGACATCCTGGCCTCGGTTAGTTGGTGCTTATGGGTGGCGGAGTCAAACTGTCACGACCCAGGCGGCAGAGGCACCAATAACCATACACAGAGGCCAGAATCTATCTAATATCTTTATTGAAGGAATATATAAAGTTAATAAAAACAAGTATAGAAAATAGTCCAGAATTAGACCCTTCAGGAAAGGTCAGAATTAGTCCAAAAAAGCAATGTCCAATAAGAAATATTAAGGTCCAAAGTTGTAATCCAATAACCGAAACACTCACTTTGCCAGGCAAAGTGAGGGGAGATGACAAGGTCCTTTAGTCCATAAAACTTGAGCGTGGCTAGGAAATAACTTGATACTTGAAACAAGGCTTGAACGTGGAACAAGGTAACTAAGAACAAGAACAAGGTCCGTGGAATAACTTGGTAAAATCCGTGAAACAAGGCAAGGATTAGTCCTGGGAAACAAGGCAAAGTCCGTAGGTAAACAAAGGCTGGGAAGCAAGGCGAAGGCTGGATAGCAAGGCAAGGCTTGAGCTGAAGCGAGGCTTGAATCGGAGCGCGCTGTCCAGACACGACTCGCTCCGTGGGCTGACGAATTGACTCCGCGAAGTTGCTACGCGGGCAAAACACCTATATAGAGTCCAACTTTCTCACCAGAGCGGTTCTCTGGGAATCAGAAACGAAAGCTAAACTCTGAGACCAGATGTTAAACTCCTTAAAGATTCTCACGAGAACCAATGTTAATTGGCAACATTCTTAGCTGCTATCCTCGCACTCCTGCGCGAAGCTGAATCCAAACTTCTCTGTTGTTTACAAAACTCCCGGCGCAAGAACACGGGAGAAGAAGGCTCTGGGGTTGTTTGACATACTTCTGGGGCACAACTTTCTTGCAGGTGCAAGGTTCCCAGATCTGCCTGGGAAAGATCAGGCTGAGAGGAATCCAGTTCAGACTGGGAAGGTAAAAAACCCAAGTTTTCATCTTCATCAGGAATTGCAATGTCCTGAGCAGGACTACAAGGCCCATGGTTCATCACAGTTGTCTTTATGCAGAAAGTTTGTTACTTGTTTTTGAGATTTTGAGAGTGCTCTTTAACCATGCAGATTACTGATTGGTGCACAAGGCATAGGATTATATGGTCACATAAATATGAGGACAGTGGCTATTCCTCCTTGTTGGGCTATCACAATGAACTGTCTGCACATGAAGACAGGACACTGTTGGCAGCAAATATCAATGTTGCACCAAACCATGGTTTTAGTCAAAGAAAGAATTTGCTTCTAGTTCTCTGTTTTGAGGAACTTGTTTGCTCGACAAGTTGAAGAAATCCCAAGTCATGGGCTCTAGTCTTAGATAAGGTGGTTTACAAGCAAAGCATGTAATTCACAAATCTAATCTGCTGATATCCATCTGCTGATATCCCAGGATTTTTATGAGTGGACACAAACAGATGTAGGCACAGAGGCCTTTGAACTAGTAAATTTTTGAACTCAATAAGGAAGGGACTTTGCTAGTCCAGTTCAACATGCAGTGAACTCAAGAAGGGTACTGGCAATAGAGAATCCATTTAATGAAATATATAAATCTGCACAAATTTTGAAGTTGGCAATTTCATTTTTTTGTTTCTGTTTCAATTCATGCCAAAACCAAGAGGCTACTTTTGCCCTTGTAATGAGTTCAATCTTCATTATCTATTCTATGCTAGATGGCTATTGGCCATTCAATTACCAGTTCCAATTACATTCGCCTAAAAAGATTGCCTTCCTATTCCAGAAAAATCACATTTTTCTTTTCTGCAATGCTAACGCTGCCTTTGGAAAAGCAGCTTAAGTATACTGAGAAAAACAAGCATCAAATGTTGATATTTGAATAAGAAAATTACTTGGGCTCCAATCCATAGTGCAGGTGGTTAGAATGATCTCATTGAGTTGCATACTCCTTCACCTCCCTCCCTCTCTCTCTCTCTCTCTCCCCTCTCTATTTGTGTATATAAAAACAAAACCACAAATTGTTATAAATGGTTTAAAACTCTGTATCTCTAGAAAATCTCAGAGAATACATCACAGCCTAGCAATCTCCATCTCTATTCATTTCCACTCCAATACTCTTTCATAAGATGATTGCTACCTGGCTTCTTTTTTTCTATTCATAATGATGCTGTTTCAACAATATGCAATTTTAAAATGTATTTGTAGGTGAGGAGAAAATGGAAAAGAGAAGGAAAGCAGCGCCATCCCACCCTGCCAGGGTACAAAGCAGAAAACATTTTTTAAAAATCAACCCTAAGCACTGAAAATGAAATGTGATCTTAATTGTTACCATGTTCATTGTGGACCTTCACCATTGAAACCAGCTGCCAGAGAGACCAAATCAGAAGAGCTCTGTACCGCTGATTATGATGAATTTTGTAAAGATTATACTACGGAAATAATTTCGCACAGTAACTTGCATCATGGAAATCCTAAAATTGTTAGTAGAAGAAGTGAAAAAAGCCAATACACAACAAAGAAAACCAACAAGTATCAAGGAGGCACACTGGGATGCCTGTGACAGTGGTCATAAGGACAGTGGCTATTCCTCCTTGTCGGGCTATCAGAATGAATGGACTGCACATGAAGACAGTACACTGTTGGCAGGAAATATCAATGTTGCACCAAACCACGGTTTTAGTCAAAGAAAGAAATTACTTCCAGTTCTCAGTTTTGAGGAACTTGTCTGCTCGATTTTGAAAAAAAAACTCATGGGTTCTAGTCTTAGATAAGGTGGTTTCCAGGCAAAGTGTGCAATTCATAAATCTAATTGGCAAAAGCAAGGGATTAGATCAGTTGGACATTTCTGGGGAATTATTCCATAGGAAAGAATTATTCCAAAGAGCCACATGCATCCATGAAGGTTGTGGCATTGACTTTTGCACATAATGCTTATGCTCCTACCTTAGTGCCAAGGACTATACAAGTGAGAAGCTTGTCAAACCATCCTCCAAAATCAAAGCCCTTCTTGGTTCCAAAAAAATTGGGACATAATTATGGCTAGTCACTACCCTGTTTCCCCGAAAACAAGACAGGGTCTTATATTAATTTTTGCTCCCAAAGATGCACTAGGTCTTATTTTCAGGGGATGTCTTATTTTTCCATGAAGAAGAATTCACATTTATTGTTGAACAACAAAATGAACATTTATTATATACTGTAAAGTAGTTGTCATCACAAACCAGCATAACCAGACAAACTATGAATCCTATCAAGAATTTCTTGTTACTACCATTATTTACATGTACAACAATCTATGGTACCTCTTGCAATTTAGGTTTCATAAGGTTTCCACGCTGATTTCTCTCTATTCTAGTTTCAATGTAGTCATGAATGATGAATAATATAATATACTTTAATAATAATATGATAATATAATAATAATATAATTATATACAATATATTAATGAGATAATATAATATAGGATATAATAATAACAGAAAATGATAATAATATGGTATTAATAGGATAATATAATAATGGGATATAATAACAGAATAGCATAATAATAATATAATAATAGGATAATATAATAGAATAATAGAATGGAATAGAATGATATAAAATATATTAATAGGATAATATAAAATGGAATATAATAATAATAACAGAATATGCTAATAATAATAAAATAATAATATGATAATACAATAGAATAATAGTATAGAATATAATGATATAAAATATATTAATAGGGTAATATAAATGGAATTTAATAATAACAGAATAATAATATAATAATATGAAAATATAATAGAATAATAATAGAATAATAATATAATGATATAAAAATAATGATAATAATAATAATAGAAAAATATAATGATTTAAAATATATTAATAGGATAATATAATAATGGGATATAATAATAGTAACAGAATATGATGATAATAATATGGCAATAGAATAATAGTATAACATAATCAGTTTCATGGTATAGGATAGGAAGATGAGAGGAGAATTTTTTTAAAAAGAAAATGGCTTTCATAGATGCTTTGATCTGCTCTTTTGTGAAGGATATTCAGATTACATTTTTAAACACTTGCAGGAGGAAAGAGTTGTCAGACTAGCTTGTCCCTTTGACACGGAGACTGATAGTAGGTTTCATGAAATTAAGAAGATAGCATTGAACTTTTGTCATGTCAGGATGTACTGCAGACTATGGTGGCTTTCTCTCCTCCTCAGATATCTCTACTACAGAGCCAAGAGTCTTTTAATAAATTACATAAAGCTTTCCACAGCTGGTAAAAGCTGATACTTATCTGGGGACTCATTATACATTGTTTTCAAAGATGTATTTTGGGACCCTAAATTGTAGGTGTGAAGAAAATGGCAATATTAACAGGAGGGGAAAGTCTGCATTACAGAAGGAAAATGAGATGAAAATATCTGCATTACGTGTGAGAGGAAATTATTTTTGAGACTCACTTGGTCTAGGCTTTTCAGCCCGGGTCCTTGGTTTATGTAAAGAAGGTCATTCTCACACTATACCCTTAACTTTCTCTGTGGGAAATATACATTGGCTCTGAATCAGCCATGATGAAGTCCAGTTGAAAACAACAAGATTTCACTTATTCCATTAGTTTCAAGGAGACTGAAATGATGACTAAATGACTGTAGCTGCATTGGGACTGGTGTGCTTAACATTATTTTGAAGCAATTGTCGGTCTTAGATCAATTGTGGTTTTGGCATATTGTATTCAATTCTTCCCTGCTATTTCTAGCCTTTGCCTGAACTTTTTCCTGGATGCACTGAATGAATTTTTTAACAGTGTTTGGGGGGTGAGGAACTTGTTGCCCTCCAGATATTGATTTTATAAACTTGCGGTCTGCAGCTATCATTGGCCCTCACAGCATAGCCAATGGTAAGTGATGGTAGGATTTACTGTTTAATTTCCATCATCTTTCAGTGTAACTATGACATGTTTTTAGATACAATATCACCTGTCACACTTATTAACCTATTTATGCAGATTTCATGGCTGCATCCCCAGTATTTCAAAGCAATCCTTTGGAAATGACACTGGAGCAACTTCATACAATGCTAACACGTTCTGAGAGCGATTTTAGTAAATACTTTCATTCCCGAATTATCACCATCTTGGTTTCATTCATTGCATGATATTAAGGACCTTATCATATGAAGGCTGAGAAGCTGGGGGACAGCAGGGGAAACAGTGGGGCAGCATACCACTTACCATGGTTGATCATGGGATCCCTTCCCATGATGTTTCTTTGCCTTCCCTGGCTTCCTCCCCAACTTCTCCTAGGAGGAGTCGGGTATATACCCAACTCCTTGGGGCTCTGTGTCTCTGCGCTGTTGGCATGCTGCCAGCATGGAGGCCAATTGAGCTCTGCTGGAAGAATCCCTATATCATCCATTGGTCTCTGGTAGACTCTGTGTCAGCAGTACAGAAAAACACTGAGCTCCATGTGATGATGTTGTAACACTGATATTTGCTGAAACTCAAGACAATGTTTTCGTTTTGCATGTGGCTATTAGAAATACAGAGTTTTCTCTTTCAGCTTTACCTTGGCAAAGCTTTGTGAGTATGTAAGGATTTTTATTTTATACATTCAGATTGCAGTGAGCTTTAGCACCGTAAAAACAGAATGTTCAAGGCGGAAACCTGTGATCTCATCTAGCATCCCTAGGATGTTTATCAAATGAAATACTTCAGCATACTGTGATATTTCCTGTGCTAACATTTTGGAGCCAGCTGTCTTTTTTTTTAAATGACTGTCATGTGTCAAGTGTCTAGGAAATTTCTGGTGGGAGAAGCATTGTCATTTATTCTGTGCTTCAGAAGGAACCCATGCTGTTTATTTGTGATGTGTGTCCCTCAGATGAGACTAAAGCAAATGGAAGTTCACTGAAGCAGCGCAGAGTAAAACCGAAGATAACAGAATGAAGTTAAGTTTGTTTTCAGAAGATAAATTCTGAACTCCCACTCAATACTGAGATTTGCACAGACCACATCAAACCAACAATTCCTGTTCTGCCATCTGGTATCCAATGAAAACAATCAAAGCCCAGTTCAGTGCTGTTGATAGCACAACTCTCTCTGTGGATCAACATACAAAACAGTTATGTTCATTCTTCTGCCACCCATTCTGTGAATCAGAATGCTGATATGATAGGGTGGTTCTACAGCATATTTTGCCCAGGAAAATAGCAACATACACTCAATACATTAATTTGCTGGCCATTAGGACTAATCCTTCTGTCTTAGTTGTAAGAAAAGGTGAAATTAAGGGCCTTCTCTACATTCTATCTACCATTACCATTGTCTCAGCAGGAGAGAAGAACAGGTAAGCAAAACTCCATCATTCCTAGGCCCTCAAGTGATGGAAGGCCCTCCCTTCATCCCAACTGCCACACCATGGCCTTGGAGAGAAAGAAGAACCAGGCACAACTCCATCGTGGCTTGGCCCAGCAACTGATGGAAAGCTCTTCCTCCATTCCAACTGCCCCATTGTGGACTTGGAGAGAAAGAAAAGTAGCTAGTATCTGATGGACTTAATTTCTCCCCTCTCTACCATCAACATTTCTTTCTTTCTTTTGTTCTGTCTTTTTAGAGTGTAAGTCTGGGGCAGGAAACTGAAAATAACAGTTGTGCACTTATAGTCCTAAACACATAGATTGATACACAGATAAATAGCCTATGTTCAGCTTTAATCTTACCATTAGAGATAGGTAAGAATTATATTTCAGATCATTTTAAAAGAAGAATTTATCAAAATTTGCAATTTTTCATGTTCGGATAAAAATATTTAAGATTTTAAAAACCTGAATGTGCAAACATTTTCAGTTCTAGATTCTCAAACTGATGGTTTACAACTGGTACCTATCTTTGTTGTCCATTATTTGCTATCATTTTATATAGCATACATAATCAATATGAAAATGCATGAATTTCAATACAATCAGCATTTATGTTGTAGAAGCAGGCTTTGGGATTCTTTAATTTTTTTTGGACATCTATCATAGTTATGTTTTTCTTTTCTTTCACCTTTTCCTTTTTTTCTTTTCTTTTTGCAATGTAATTGGCCTGTAATTTTTGCATGAATAAGCTAATAACTCACCTCTCCAATAGCTGTTAGTAAGCAATATATACATTGGATCAATCTGAATCTGTGAGAGATTTCCACATTGACTGGTCAAAGATCTGCAATAGACTGAAATACAAGTATGTTGCATATGATGAATCACCATCACAACAGATTTGAAGCTGATGGACTGCCCTTAATAATAATAATAATAATAATAATAATAATAATAATAATAATAATACTCCGCCCCATCTCCCCGAAGATTGAAACTAGGACTCAGAGCAATGGGTTCCAATTACAGGAAATTCCACCTGGATATTAGAAAGAACTTCCTGACCATATGAGTTGCTCAGCAGTGGAACTCTCTGCCTCGGAGTGTGGTGGAAGCTCCTTCCTTGAAAACTTTTAAACAGAGGCTGGATGGCCATCTGTCAGGGATACTTTGTGCTTTTCCTGCATGGCAGAGGGTTGAACTAGATGACCCATGAGGTCTCTTCCAACTCTATGATTCTATGACTGTCATTCCTACTTTGCAGGTGATTCTTTGAAAGCAAAAGCAATGTCAGAGAGCACACAGACTCAGGAAGGTAAAGAACCCACATACCATTTCTCATGTTCTGCTATTCTTGCTCCCCATAATGAGAAAGTGATGAAAATTATTCCTTTTATCCTCAATTTACTTTTCTGTGTTGTTTTTCACACTGTGAATTTGATGTATTATACATAGTTCTCCCTCTTCCTACTTCATCCTTGCAACAGCAGCTCTATGAGGCAGATGATGCTGAGATATGATGAGAGGTCCAGGATCAACCCTTGGGTTTTATGGCTCATTCCTGGATCTTTCAAGTCCCCAGTGGTATACCAAGGATGTGTGTGCAATAGTAGTGGTATGTTCTGAGTGTAGGTAATAAGGAGAGGAGAATTGTTGACATGTTCCAGCACTGGATGAGGGATGGGGAGGGGTACCATTGCTGCCACCACTGTTCTCCCATGTCACTCTCAGAAGGCTCCATGGCCTCTTCAAGACCCTCTTCAGATGGCTGGAGAATAGTTACAAGTTACAAACTAGTTTTGCAGGTTTGTTCTGAAGTTGAATTTGTATGTAAGTTGTGTGTGTGTGTGTGTGTGTGTGTGTGTGTGTGTTAGCTTTGGATTGCATAGGGAAGGGTTAACACCCCCATGGTGTTTGTTTTGCTGTCTGTGTCCCTGTTCAGATGATTTCACCTCAATTTCTGTCCTTGTGATAATTGGATTTTGAAAAAATTGTTTGTTGCGGAAACAAGGATTGGTAAGAAAGCTTCAGTGGGGACACCTTTTCTTTATGATAACTCTTCCAGGAGGGAATTTCCCTTCCTAGAGGTAGATTTCTCTCATTTCCTGTTGTCTCGCCTGTGTTCTAAACTATAAGTCAGATGTTTGTAACTCAAGGATTGCCTTTAGATGAAGGCAGGAATGTGTGCCTGGATGGTAGAGGAAGTTTTTTAAAGTTAATTTGGAAGAGGGAACTATTTGGGGCCACGTACACATAGTCCTGAGGTGCATGCGATCTATAAATTTACCTTGGGGGAAAAAACAAATTTATGTTGATTTGTAAAAAAACACCCTTCTATACATTGAATATATGGTAATGGGTTTAGGAATAGAAATTATGTGTACTTCCAGTTGTTATTTAGCTGCAATTATCATCTATATGTTGGGGATTGTGGATGATAGATGGAAGTTCTTATGTGTGCCCGTGACACCCTGAAGAATGATGCACCACGCAGCTTTGCAGAACGAAGTAACACAGGAACTTTTACTAAATCCAAGTGATCAACACAACAATGGTATTTACAATAGTCTCTCTGATTGCTTTAAAAAAATCAGTAGTTATAGGCAATCCTTTCTTAGTCCATGAATCTGCTTCAGTGAAGATCAGCAGTAAACAAGGCCTCAGAAATAGTCTGGCCTCTCTGAGTACAGATCCATCTTCTTTCCAGCCAGTACTCAGAAGACTTACACACACACACTCGGAGAAACCTGTTCAAACTGGTTCTCCAGCAGCAGGATAGCAACAGTTCCAAACCAATTCCCAGGTCCATGCAAACTCAGCCAATAGGCTCCATGCATTTGATTTTCCAGTTAACACACATATAGTATCTTTGCAAACCCTGACACTATACATGCCATAATCTGTAGCAAAAAATGCCGGGAACTGTGAATTCCATGATTTCTAGTGGGCCAATTTCCCACCCCTAAAAAGTGGCATGATTTGCAAGTTGAGAAAGCGCAGCCTTAAGGACAGGGGAGAAATTATGATGAGTGTGGGATTGAATATCTTCTTCCTGCCCTACACATTCAAGCTGAGTGAGAAAGAGAAAAGCAATCTTCATCAATGTGTAGCTCTATCCTCAACTCTAGCAGCTTCAACACTTCCTCTGTCATTTGAGGTTTCAGTAAACACTTCACTCACATTTTCAGGCATTATCTTTGCTACTACAGTGGGCTGATTTTTTTTTTCTTACCCAGAAAACACAAAAGCTGAGATTCTTGGAAAACTACATTTGGGGAGGGGAGAAGTAACAGATAAAACCTGCATTCATTGCATTTGTATTAAGTAGAACTTATGTGATTCTGTGGTTTCATAGGACAGTCAGCATCTCTCAGACTGGAATACAGTGTTCCCTCCCTACTTTGTGGTTTGCTTTTCACTCCCTCACTGCTTCGCTGTTTTTTCTGAGTGATGCACATGCGCAGGAGGTGCCAGTTTCCCTTTTGCGCATGCGCCCTCCCTCTTGTCAGCGTCCAGCCGGGCCATTCTGGATGCTGCTGAGAGGGAGCACAAAAGGGAAACTGGCAGGCGCCGGAGAGGAAGAAGTGCAGGAAGAAGGCTTGCAAAGGGGAAAATGGCCACCTAACTACTAATATAATGTGTAAATATTGAAATAAATACAGTGCCCCTACTTTGCGGAATTTCACTTATTGCAGGTGGTTCTGGAACGTAACCCCCGCGATAAGTGAGAGAACACTGTACTTCACATGGTTGTTTATATGGATAATAGGAGACAGTATAGAGCAGAAAGGGGAAATATAATGTATGCCATTCTTCCATGGAAGAAGAGTGGGATAATAGTGTAATAAATAAGTGTAATACAGTATTCCGGATCATGTTGGTGCTGCTACAACTAAAAATATTTTTATATTCACAGTAGAGCCTTTTTTGTACCCCTTTATAGTGTCCCAGCATCAGTAGTCTGCCTTCAGTGACAACGTCAGCCACATTTCCTCTATCGAGTAGAGGTTGGTTTTAAACAATGGGATGAACAATTTTTATACAAATCACAAGGGACATTTTGGAAGCCAGGCCTGGATGAGATCATGAAATGAGAGCAGGGTTTCAGTGGTGTTTTAATTCGGTAGATGATCACATTCATTTAAACACTAATCTCTTTAACAGGGCAACGCAAAGACTTTCCACATTCATTGCCAAAAGCGATCTTGTAAGAGTTCCCTGGTGGGTTTTGAAGAGAAAATAGTAGCTGATTAGATGTATGACTGATATTACTCAACAGAGAGTGGAATAAAGCAAGTACAATGAAAACCAATAGGACTTACACACTATTGTAATGCTTTCTTCCTGCTATGGGTTTTGTTATTGTTGGTATTTGTTTCCTATCATTGTAGATTTTATTTTTTGCAGACTTTGATCTCTTTGGAGAAAGGACTGTGTAGATTTAAGTATTCATAGAGGGCACAGCAGAATGGACTTTGAACGAAGTTTAGAGGAGCTCCTTATTTTTGGACTGCAACTCTCAGATTTCCGCATCCAGAAAGGCCACTGGCTGTTTTCATTGGAAGATTCTGGGAGAGTTGTAACCTTCAAAAAATACCTTTCCTAAGCTCTGGATCTAGGTTACTTTTCGGTATTTGGGTGAAAACATTTCATAATCTTTGTGACAGTAAAATGGAAGAAGAATTGCCAGACGGACAGCAGCCCAGCAGTATTTCTTGCCTTCTATGGACATACGTTGGATTTAATTATTTGTGACATTAAGAGAAGGAGGGACAATTGGCTCTAAACTCTGAACTCTCCCACAGTAAGGAGGAGGAAGGAAAAGGAAGAGCCAGAAATAACAAGGCTGAAAAATTCATTAGAAACTGGAATGGCAGTAAACACAGGTTCATTTGGATTTCCATTGATGGTTGCTACAAAAGCAAGATTACTAGTGAGGTTGGTGCCAGTTACTATATTAAAAACAGACAGAAAATGCTGGTGGTTCTGCCCAGAGGCTGACAACCTGTTTTGCTTGGAATTCTGAAGGAACAGGTGCAGCTTAATTCTCAAACATTTTCTGGATTTATATTCTTCTGAAAACTTTGGGAGCATTCGGCATACAATGAAAAGCTCTTAGTTTACATCTGTACACTTAGCCTATGCTGGTATAGTTGGTCCTCTTCATCCATGGATCCAAGCATTCATAGCTTGAAAATGCATAGCATATATTCATATCATGTTCTGTTTGTTAATCTTAGCCACATCATCTCCCTTCCTCCATCAGTTAACCCATAGTTAGTCTGAGGCCCCTTCTACACTGCCATATAATTCAGATTATCAAAGCAGATAATCCAGATTATCTGTTTTGAACTGGATTATATGAGTCTACAAGGTTATATAATCCAGTTCAAAGAAGACAATCTGGATTTTATATGGCAGTGTAGAAGGGGCCTCAGTTTCTTCATCTTTACTGTAGAATATTTCATATGTCTTTACAAAGAAGTTTAAATCTGCTTTATTTCTCTGCTAGATCTCATGTTAGTACATATGCGTGTTGGGGGGTAATAATAATAATAATAATAATAATAATAATAATAATAATAATAATAATAACTTTATTTTTATACCCCGCCCCATCTCCCCGAAGGGACTCGGGGTGGCTTACATGGGGCCTGGCCCGATAAAACAAACAAATAACAGTAACAAAGCAATAAAACAATTATCCCAGTAAAAACATCAACATCAATAAAAACAATCATTAAAATCAACAAGCAGGATACAGTGTTAAAAACAGGAGACTAATTCGTAGATCCCAGGCAAAGTGCAGAGTGTTATGAAATGGGAAAAGGAAATTTCACAGTTGAATGGACAATAAAGTGCGGTATAAAATGGCAAGACAACAACAATGGGACTATTATGGAATGGACAGATAGATCAATCCAGCAACAACTAAACATCGAAGGCCTTTTGGAAGAGCCAGGTTTTTAAGCTCTTCTGGAAGGAGAGGAGGGTAGGGGCCTGCCTGATCTCTCTAGGTAGAGAGTTCCAAAGCCGGGGGCCACGACGGAGAAGGCCCTCTCTCTCGTCCCCACCAACCGCGACTGTGAGGGTGGTGGGAGCGAGAGAAGGGCCTCCCCCGATGAGCGAAGAGAACGTGTGGGTTCATAGAGGGAGATGCGGTCTCTAAGGTAGGTGGGTCCCAAACCGTTTAGGGCTTTGTAGGTGATAACCTGCACCTTGAATTGGGCCCGGAAAGTAAATGGCAGCCAGTAAAGCTCCTTAAACAGAGGCGTTGAACACGCCCTGTAATTCGCTCCGGTTAGAAGCCTGGTTGTTATAATGAGACTGGTTGTTGTTCATCTTCTACTTACTGCCTCATCACAGTAGAGCATGAATCCACCTGCCTCCTGCAGAACTCTGTGGTTTGTAGTTTGGTGAGACCCTGGACCTGTCTGGCTGAGCTGTTTAAAGCCCCCTCCCTAACGTGGATTTAAAGTGGATCCAAGCTCTAGTGTGATGAAGTCCTAAGAAATGCTACTAGCTCAGTTTGAGAGGTACACTACTGTCTTTCATGTTGTCTCGTGATCTTTATCTCATCATAATAGACATAAAAGCGAAGTTTTTATTTCTCACATTTATATCCCGCCCTTCTCACCCGAAGGGACTCAGGGCATTTTCATTCTTTAGTCTCATTCCACTGACAGAGAGGAAAGGTCTACAGTTACAAAATAGACAATGGAGGTGCAAAGTATTATTCACTTAATCATTGCCTGTCCCAAATCTCTATCTACTTCAGAGAAAGAAAAAAGTGGGCATGGCAAGGAAGGAAAGCTACATTAATATTCTTATGGAAAGAAAGAAACAGTTCACATATTCTGAAGACAGTGAGGTGGCGATATATTAATATAAAGTACAGTAGAGTCTCACTTATCCAAGCTAAACGGGCTGGCAGAACCTTGGATAAGCAAATATCTTGGATAATAAGGAGGGATTAAGGAAAAGCCTATTAAACATCAGATTAGGTTATGATTTTACAAATTAAGCACCAAAACATCATGTTATACAACAAATTTGACAGAAAAAGCAGTTCAATACGCAGTAATGTTATGTTGTAATTACTGTATTTACGAATTTAGCACCAAAATATCACGATATATTGAAAACATTGATTACAAAAATGGCTTGGATAATCCAGAAGCTTGGATAAGCGAAGCTTGGATAAGTGAGACTCTACTGTAATATGAGTCAGAATGTGTGTAAGAAAAAATGAAATATGATATACAAACAAGGAAATATGAACACCCCCTACACACACAATTTTGAATCTTTTATTTTGATGTTTGACATTTCGTGTTAATTATGAGGAGGAGATAAGTTATTTAGCAAACATTACACTTCAGTAATAATAGGTTTACACATCAAGATTTGTTGAAGTTAGTGTGATTGTATCACTCTAGGCATCTTTAATAGAGAATATGTGGATACAGATGATCTTAACCTTTTATCTGACATCCAGTTCCTTCTCTCTTTCCATTCTCTCATCACCTTATCACATGGGGGATCCCCATGCCATTTCACCCCACACGCTCCTCCGGCTCCTACATCACATGGATACTTAGCGTCAAGGCCTCCACCAAAAGCCACACAACTTCATGTGGTGGCTGGCTTGGGACTCTGTCTCTGAAAAAGACTCAAATCATCCTAGGATGCTTATTTCAGTAAGTGTGATAGGTTGTCCCACACAGAAGTTTCCCCCTTCTGTCTTAGTTCATCATGTGCTGGAGTATGTGTGGAGTGATAGCAGAAAAAGAAGCAGCATTTTCGAAGAAGAATAAATGAGTGCAAGAATGGTTAAGGTCCATCCAAACCATGTATGCCTAGCATTGTGTTAGCTTAAAATTATAAATGCACAATCTGTTATGTCCCAGGGAGCTGTGAGTCCAGTGCATGAATAGGACATAACAGATTGCACACAGTTCTGGCAGGGGAAAACAGTTTGACTAGTGGGGAGTGCTACTCAGCTGGACCTTGTTCAAGCCTTTAAAAGGAAGGACCCTAGTGAGCATATTAGCACACAGTGTTGGCTGGTTTCCTCTCGTTTTTTTCATACAACTTCTAATTGTTTCTTGGATTTAAAAAAGGTGTTGACAAGTTTTTTTTTCCCTTTGGAAAGAGAACCTCAGACTGATTCCCACATGCTGTAGAAAGCTTCCCTGTCTGATTCTTGGAAAGGTGAACATTGGTGGTTTTGGCCAAAATTCGTCTCTGGCCACATGGTTGAAGAAAGATACACGTTTCTGCAGTAAGGGCACAGACCTGAAACAGATTTGCAAACTCACTATGGTAGAGGAATATTATGCCTTGCATATAATACATGAAAAATAGTGTGCTGATAATCAAAATAAGTTGGTTGGAAAAAGAAGGCATTTAAGTAGATATCCATTGCATCTGGCAAACCTAATTTATAGTTACAGAGGTGTGTAGCTTCACTAATCAGTTGTGTTTTGTACCATATGTCTAAAACTTGTAGCACACTTGTATATGTGTGTGTGTTTTAAGTAACTATAAAGATAGTCATCGTAGTGGCCTTTTTAATAATGGGAAAGCAAAAGGGTCATTTTAAAATGGTCGTTATAATGACAACTCATTAGTTTGTGGAGGGTGGGCTCGAAACTTTAACTAATTACAGTAGAGTCTCACTTATCCAAGCCTCGCTTATCCAAGCTTCTGGATTATCCAAGCCATTTTTGTAGTCAATGTTTTCAATATATATCATGATATTTTGGTGCTAAATTCGTAAATACAGTAACTACAACATAACATTACTGCTTATTGAACTACTTTTTCTGTCAAATTTGTTGTATAACATGATGTTTTGCTGCTTAATTTGTAAAATCATAACCTAATTTGATGATTAATAGGTTTTTCCTTAATCCCTCCTTATTATCCAAGATATTTGCTTATCCAAGGTTCTGCCAGCCCTACTGTACTCTTAAGGTATAATTCTTAAGTTCAACTTTACCAGCAAGGGGCACCAGAACCAGTCTTACCATTGAGTAAAGTGAGTCAGATGCCTCAGATACAGTGGCTACAGGGGCTAGTAATCAATCTTCTCTGGGTTTTAAAGGAGCTAGCAAGGTACCTATGAACCTGTGTTGCATAGTGGTTTAAGTGTTGGACTAGGACTCAGGGACACCACAGCTCAAAATGTACCTAGTGATCTTAGACAACTCCCACTGTCTCAGCCTTCAAGGAAGGCAATGGCAAATTCCTCTGAACAAATCTTGTCTAGAAAACTCAAAGATAGGGTCACCATAAAATGGAGTCGACTTGAAGGCGCATGAAACAATACAAGATATCTCCCAAATATATTGAGTATCTTGAATAACTCCTTTAAGGGCTAGAGTGGATTGTGTTCTCTTCTGATAAGAACGTCACAATTAACTTCACAGTTCAGACAGCAGATGTTGGGAAATGGGTTGTAGTAGCACGCATAGTGTTAGAGAACATTGGACATTCCTGTTTCTGCCTTAGCCCAGAACCCCTAAAGGAAGTCTGTTTGTTTGGAGTGTGAAAAACAATGACTGGGCAGATAGTAGTCAAGGACATGATTTGCAATTTTTCAAAAATAATTAGTTAAAGATGACAGGTTTAAATACCCTGAAAGCACCAGATCTTGTCTAATATTGTAAATTAAGCAGGATCAACCCTGGATGATGATGATGATGATGATGATGATGATGATGATGATGATGATGATGATGATGATGATGGTCTTACCCGCCTCTCTTCATGGCTCAAGGAGGGGTACAACATAGTTAAAACACATCATCATAAAAACATTAGGTAAAATGCATATATTAAAACATATTTCTGTAAAATACACTTATTAAAATACACAGAAAAAAATAAAATTCATAGTTAAAAACTGACTGGGTATGCCAGCCAGATGAGATAGGTCTTCAGTTGTCTTTTAAATTCTAACAGCTGATTTAACTGTTGAAGCTCTTCTGGCAGGTCATTCCACAGTCTGGGTGGCTAATGAAAAGGTCCTATGGATGATTGTTGCCAGTCAGGTACTGGCTGGTTAGAGTAAGTGTCCTCCAGAGAACCAAAGGTGGCCCATAAATCCTTAAAATAATTAAATAAATATTGGCATTGTATTTAGTTATCTATCAAATGCCCTTTAGACAGAATATAATATAAAATACTATATTGTTTACCTTCAAGTTGTTTCTAACTTACGGCAATCCTAAGGCAAACCCATCAAGGGGTTTGTTGTCAAAATTTGTTCAAGAGGATTTACTTTTGCCTCTGAGATGGAAAGAGTGCAAATTACACAAAAATCAGCCAAGCGGAGATTTGAACCCTGATCTCCAAATTCATGCTCCAGCCCCTAAATCACCGCACCACAGTGGCTCAAAATACTATGTATACATGGATTTAAAAAGAAAATACAGCCAACAACATGTAAACCAGTAGTGAGAACAGAAATTGTAATTGCACCTGAAAGCTTGAGCAAACAAAACCACCTTAATCTGACACCTAAATGAGAGTAATGATAATGCCAAGTGACTATGCCTAGGGATAGAGTTCCACATCTGGGCCCACACCAAAGAGAAAACTCTCTCCCTGGTTGCTGGTATGTCAAATGTTTTAAAATTTAGCTGAGGTGTGAAGTAAATCTATCAGCTCCTAACAGATTCTTTTGCAAATATACATGATCTTGACAGACAGTAGGAAAGATTAAGGAATATATCTTATATCACAGGGAGAAAAATCCTGGATAAGCCACTTGTAGTTTTGATAAATTTTTACTCATCAATTTAAAGTGTTCTAAGAGCGTTTCAGGAAGTACAGTTGATCATCCTTTTCCATAGATTTCACATCCACATATTCAACAACCACAGCTTGAAAAAAAATCCAAAAAAGAAAACCTTGATATTGCCATTTAATATAAGATGCAATGTTTTACTATGCCAGTGCATATAATGGCAATTGAGCATCCACACATTTTGGTATCCATGGGGTGTATATATGGAGAAATATCAACATTCATAAATTTTTGTATATTTTGTGCATTGGTGTCACAGTTTGAAAACAACAGATTGCTCTGGAATCATTCATGTTTATTTAAAATAAGTTTAATTTGAAATGCCAGCACCCAGAAGATGTAAATTTGATTTTCCCTATTTCATTTATCATGTTGATGACGATAACCTAACAACGACACAAACAAACAAGCAAACTGCAATCAAAACAAATGCACTATTGATTCTCTATTTGCATTCTAATCTAAAAATGAGATTTAAAAACTTCACAACTTTTAATGTTATACTGTTGTTTTATCTATTTGAATGATAAGTACAGAGTATTTTGAAAAAAATAATTCACAATATGTTTGACATTGGTAAGTACACTGCATGAAAATTTTAGACCTCCTAAAAGCAAAATATCTCCATCTCAAAGGGTGCCATCCAAACAAAATGAGGTTTTTCAATAAACATATATTAATATACAACATAAAGAGTATTCCTTAATTAAGGAAACCCTATGAAATTCATAGTCGACAGGTGACTTGAAGAGACATACACCCAGAAAGAGAAAGAATTAAGCATATGCCAAACTTTCCAAATGAAATCAAAGTGCTACAATTGTGCTGACTGTGGCTGGACTGTACTCATAATTTTTCCATGGAGAATGTTATCTTATCTTAACACAAAATCTGTTCTTTTAACATGCCCTGGAGTCTCCAACATGAATTTTGCTCCAAGGACTAAATCTGCGATTTCTTTGTCTCTTGTGTCTAATGCCTGCTTCCACTTCAGAAAGCACAATAAAGAAGCAAACTTTTTGGCAACCGATCCATATGCTCAATCATGGTGTTGGCTTTCCATCAGGCTACATAATGCAAGCCCAGAAACATAATTGCCACAGTTGTATAACTGACAGCGCCTGCCAGGTGTCTGCCAAAAATATGGTGCCGGCATAATGGCTTTGGGGCAGCTGAAAGTAAATTGGGACAGAAATGGTTGCATTAGCAATAATTTTGTTTTGGGAATGCAACTGAAAAATCTCTATTCTACTTCATCCACAGAATGAGTGCCTCTTTGTACAGAGCAACAGAAGATAACTCATAAATGCATATTAGCATTTGAAAAGTGCGGGTGGAAAACTACAGTAAATTATACAAAACAGACAAAAGTGATGGTGTGTGCAAATTAAAAAGCTCCCCTGTCAGTATATCCACAAAGCTCACTGGAAAATATCTTGAAAGGCTGAGAGTTAGAGAAAACCAGAATATAATAATCCCAATGCACTCAGGCCATGGTATGTAGTTTCTATCTTTTGAATTTAACATCCAGGTTTTAAAAGAAAAAAGGTGCTTTCAAAATGATTACCTTGGAACTTCTTCTTTCTTCTTGCCACCTCTCTATTTCTATTTCAAATGTAAGTGCTCAGTCTGTTTAATAATGAATGTTTTAAAGGGGTGATGTGTAATTAAACAAAACAATATTATCAGATTTTGGAATAATTGTTATGATTTCACTTAGTTTCACTTATTACTGAAATGGGGTGGGGGAATATGTACCTGTTACCACCAAAAAGCATAAGCCATTTAGATATACCATGTCATTTTAGATATACTACTTGATTTTTAAAATTGATTTATTTGGGATGCACTTGGGTTTTGCTTTTTGCTGCAAACCTTGAAATGATAGCTATTCTTATCAATATTAGTACAGGTTGAGTATTTCTTATTTCAAAATGCTTGAGACCAAAAGTGTTCAATATTTCAGATTTTTTCATATTGTGGAATACTTGCATATACATAATGAAATACCATGGAAATGGGATCCAAGTCTAAATATGAAATTCATGTTTGTTTTCTATAGAATTTTATGCACCACATGTTTGACAATGTTGTGCATGAAATGAAATGTATGTACATTGAACCATAAGAAAGCAATGGTGTCACTATCTCAGCCACCCATGTATAAAATTCTGGATTTTGGAGTATTTTGGATTCTAAATAAGTGATAATAAATCTGAGCTAGCATGATATAGCAATTTGGGTGTTGTGGTATAACCATGAAGAAAGTGGTTTGAGTATCAAAGTCAGTAGTTCTCAACCTTCCAAATGCCACAGTTATTTAATGCATTTACTCATGTTGTGGTGACCCCCAGCCATAAAATTATTTTTGTTGCTACTTCATAACTGTAATTTTGCTAATGTTATGAATTGTAATGTATTTTATATGCAGGATGTATTTTCATTCTGAGATTTGGCCATGGAGAGGTCACTCCACCCCTCTCTAAGTCCTGCCTTCCCCCCAGACCCCCCTCCTTAGTTCCCCCTTAACTCCTTTCTCACCTCCTCCTCTTCTTCCACCTCCTCCTTCTGCTTCCCTCTTGGCTCCAAAGCAAATTTATTTATTTATTTATTTACAGTATTTATATTCCACCCTTCTCACCCTGAAGGGGACTCAGGGCGGATCACATTGTACACATATAAGGCAAAAATTCAATGCCATATAACATAGAACAGAGACAGGGACAGACACAGAGGCAATTTAAACCTTCTCCAGCTTCCAGCTTCCTGAGGGTATGCTTGATTCTGGCCACAGGGGGAGCAACTGCTTCATCATCCACTGCGACAGCAACTTCCTCATTCCAACAGCTGGATGATTTTTATGGTGTCGTAAATTAGCCTCCCCACATATAAGTGGTACCTAAATTTCCTACTTGATAGATGCAACTATCTTTCAAGTTGCTTACGTCAGCAACGAGCAGGGGGTTATATTTTATTTTTAATTGTCGGTTGCTCACCCCGACATGGACTGGCCTTGAACTCATGACCTCTTGGTCAGAGTGATTTATTGCAGCTGGCTGCTAACCAGCCTGCGCCATAGCCCAGCCCCTCACCTCCATCACTCCCATCTCTTCCTCCTAAACTGACAGGGGGCGCTTAGGGGGCAGGGTTGAGTGACATTACCACCTTCCTCCAGAGAAGAAGAAGAGACCTCTGTGAAGCGAAGGGGTTGTTTCCGATGGTCTTAGGCGACCCCTGTGAAAGGGTCGTTCAACCCCCAAAGGGGTTGTAACCCATAGGTTGAGAACCATTGACCTAAGTCATCAATGTTCTTAGTTTTTGTTACTATTATTTCTTTTTAAACTCTTTGGAAGAACCCTGGTGTAGACCCAAAGAATCATTACAAACAATCTCCCAAGAGAATGAAACCAGTAGATGCTAGAGCAACCACAATTAGCAAAGCCCAGGAAAACATAAAGACCTACATTTCAAGAACCCATGGTTATATAAACAAATCTGGAAGACCCCTTTACTGTTGCTAATCAGAGATGGTCAAGAGGATGAAGGGTGTTTTCTGCCCCCAGGATCTTCAAAGAGCTACATAGACTTCTAAAACTAATGCCATCAAAGCAAAGCAAAGCCCAGATTGGAATTCCAATTCTAGTTTTGATAAATTCTTAATTTTTTTTGAAAACAATAAAACAGTGTAAACAATATGTGTGTGTGTAGTCGAGGGTATGTGTGCACAACACTACTTCTCCTGGATATTTCTAAGAGAGCAATTCAACCTGTTTTTATTATTAGAAAAAAAGCAATTCAGGGAGCTGGGAGAATCATGAGTTTCAGAAGGTCAAAGTTTGACCATCCCTGTTGCAAAAGTCCAAAATACAGGTGTGCTTTGGCTCTGCTTTCTGCATTTGGGAAGCATTCTGATTTGGCTTGGATTGGTTTAGTGACTGCCAGATTTCATTCTCATCTAAATGAGAGCCTCACTTCAGGAAATCCAAAGTTTTGTGCCTCCACATTGACTACCCTGGGAAATCAACAATTAACTATAACTTTTAAAGATATCTTGACAGAATTAGGTGATATATATACAAGCTGTGCAACTTTCCACAGTATCAAATGTCCTTCCAATATTACGTAAACAGATACAAAAATGTGTATTTTTATATCTGAAGGAGGAGGATTAAGATGAAACGGAACTACTAATAAGTATTCCTTTTTGATAGAATTTGCTTAAATTTACTGCTATAATTGCCCCATCTGAGTTGATGATGTCTGAACATTTCAAGCAGATTGGAGCCTTGTTTTTATGTAAAGTTTTGTTTCCCATGTTACTGTTTTCCAGGGTCAATTTGTATGGAAAACAACACACATAACAACAAGGCAACCTGGAAAAAAGAACTGACAACCCTAATTTAGCACCCCAAATATAGCAGAATTTAAACCTATACTTTAAAGTGATGATGATGAATAGTCAAAACTGCCTGCCTAGCTGGAGAGATCAGCCTCTTTTCCTTTCTCACACATTTAGACCCTTTTGACCTTAGGCTTTCTAGCCAAGTTTATGAAGAACTCTCTATACTTGGCCATGCCTTTTAGAATCTCTCCCCCCCCCCCCCAACACACATTTTATCCACCTCTGAACATATACAGTTCTCATGGCAGTACTTCTTGTTAATTAAACTACTATTGTTTGCATTTTTCACACTGGGAACTGGGAGAGAGAAATTTGTGAAAGAGCCCTCCATATGTTCAAAACAGAGAATTGTTAATGGATCCGGATTGCAATCTAGAGTTGACTCTTCTACCATTAGAAAGCCATTCAGGCTGAAAAATTGCTAGCGGAGAACAAGTCTAACATCTGGAGAAAAGAAAATACTTCTTTTACTATTTTTAGGTGTATGTGAACTATATTTTGTAGAGTGCACATTTTCAAATTGTCTCACATTGGCATTCTTACTGTGAGTTAACACAGCACAGCTCACAATTTGATGCCTCATTTGAAAGAATGAAAGAAAAATATAGACCAGGGAGTACTAAAAAGGCACAAGATGTTTTAAAAAAAATGTCTTTGTTATTCACAACATGGAATGATGTAAGATTAATTGAAGCAGCCTACATTCACATGCTGTCGTTACTGCATTGACCAAAATGTGTCACTCTTTCTGACATTCTATTCACATAAAAGACATCTGCCAAAATATCTAACTTCTGTTAACTACACTACACAAAGCAAAGCTTATGAAACTATTCACATTGTTCAAATCCGTGGTTCTTAAACTATGTACTTTTAGATTTTTAACAAAATCAGATCAAGAAAAGAAGAAATTGCTCATACTCTCAGAGCAATTGTCCATTTAGCTCAGCACTGCCTGATTTCTCCTGAGTTTTAGACAGAAGTCTTTACCATCCTTAGTTGGGATATGCTAGGGATTGAAACTGTATGCAAAATACTTCTGCTACTACCAACCCATGGCCTTTCCATATATTCTCTATGGGTTATTGTGAAGCTTCTGCCATACACTTTTCATTCTTACAGCTGAAAGGTCAGTTTGCAGTTTCACCAAGTGTTCAATTTACAACTCCACTTTACCATTTAAATTCAAATAAGCTGCATCAGCCCATGAAGGGGAAACCACCAACATAGTTGTAGGCTATATTTCAGAGGAAGGAATTGGCAAAACCAAAAGCAGTATTCCTTGCTCATGAAAACTCTATGAAATTCATGTGGTTGACATAGGTTTACAGGCAGCTTAAAGGCACATAGACACACGTACACAGTTTTCTTCTATAGTAGCACACATCATTGTAACCAAACTTCAAAAGATATATTCAGCTACATCAGTGGTTCCCAACCAGTGGGCTACAGGACCTAAAATAAGGTCAGCAAAATATGTGGGGAAAATCAGCTCTAGATTATTAAATATGGTCTTTTGTGGGTGAACAGATGGTGACTACTGGATAGCATATGTTCTGTATCAGAAAATAGAGCTGATGTAGTCTATCCACACCAATTTTTTGAATGAGCACCCCAAATAACCGAAACAAATAAGTTCACCAAAAACTGATTCGTAACCCTTTTGGTTCTAATGTTGGAAAGTGGTCCCTGATCAAGTAGTCCCTGGTCAAAAAAAGGTTGGGAACCACTGAGCTACATAAATAGTAAAATATTGGGTGACATATACTCTCTCTATAGTTGAATTGCAATTCCTGTGAGCCTTCAACATTGGCTAAGGCTGATGGGAGTCTAAAAGCATCTATATGTTCAAAAGTTGCCTGCCTCTAGTATAGCACTTTCCTATGTGCAAATACAATTGCATTTCAGTTGGTGAAGAAGACTAATCACTGGTTTTTGAAAACAGAAGCTTTTATACAGAAGAATAGATGTTACTAGAGTATAGAAGTCTTCTACAATACTGAGAGATATATGGTAGCCAGTCTGCAAGGAAAAAAAATAAAGTAACACATAAAATAAACAATGCATGCAGAAAAATGTTTCTCAGTACAATCGGTTTCAAGTACAATTTCTTTAATCCATTGCAAACACAGGATGATGTTTTAACAACCAAGACACACAGCCTCTGTTCTTTCCGTTCACAACATGTGCAACTGTTCCTTTGGAAATCAAACTGAATTAATTTTGGATGGCTAACTGTGCCTTTAGAAAACCGCATTCACTCCATTGTGGGGATTACAGCCAGCGGGAGACAAATGGCATTGGACCACTTCTGTAAGACATACTTAGCCAGGTCCTGATGCCCAAGTCTGAGGCAAATGTTCAATGATGTGAACACACTTGGCCAGCTCACAGGGAGCAGGTAATAAAATATTATCATCTCAGATGAGGGTGTCTGGCAGTCTGGAATGAGAGAGTGCAAACAGGTGCTAGCTCAGCAGGAATGGAAACACTGAGAGCACGGGAAGGACCTCATAAAAGTCACACACTCCAAAGCTCTTAATCAGTGTCCACGTTTTAGTTTATAAATGTTATCGACACTGGGGTCACCTTTATGTCTGTTCAGGGCTTGTTACATATGGTTTGAACCAAAAACGTTGCAGTTTGAGCCTGTTAACAGCACTCTTTCTTATCCTTCTTTTAAATCCCAACATTACAGAGGCAGCTTGGAAAACAAAACCTTTCAGTCTAGCAAAGCAGGGCCCCCTGTTCTCATCTGGCTCTCCACCAAAGAAAGAAGTTATTATTGACACATGTAAGTGATTTAAAAAGAGGCTGTCTACGGTGGGAGAAAAGGATTTAGTTGCCTAGTAACTCAGGAAATGGTCAGATTTTTTTCCTTGAAAGGTTAAATCAGAGATTTTTAAAACAGGTTAAAATCTAATTTTCCAAGGTGAATGCTGATGGCTGTATTCAGAACCTGAACTTTGAAAAACAGTGATAAAGTATTTGAGATAAGGCCGAAAAAGATTTTAACATGGATTCAAGGTACAGACCCAGAAATGTGTTTTGCAGATGGATGCTTTGTTCATTTTTCCCCTGGAGAAAGATTATGATAAAATAAAGACCCTGAAAAAGTTCATTTTTTATTATAATGTCCAGAATCTCTTAGCTAATATGGCCACTGGTCATACTGGATGTGAGATTCTGGGACAATGTAGCCTAGAGTAAGTTTTTCAAGATCTGGTAAAGTATGTCTAGTAGTCTGCAACAGCAATTGCAGATGGAATTTGCTATGAATTGCAGCCTCATCACAGGGGTAAATTTACTCATTGTATGGCACTTTCACCACAGCTGAGGGATGGAACCTGCTGGATCCCATCAAACAACATACATCTACTTCCAGCGGGAGTTCATCCCTCAACTGTGGTGATATCGTCATAAGAGGGAGCAATGAGAACACGGCTCCTTTGGGATGGGTAGGGGGTGATGCAGGGCGATGCTGAATCCCCCCCATCACCCACTATGTGAATCTCAGTGTGATGAGGTCTATAGAATATAGACTATAGAATGTCATCTTTATTAATGATAGTTGTAAACATTTGGTTCATCCAGCTTTGACTTTTGGAATGAATGAAGATATCTCAGTCTTGTTGTCTTGTGCTGAACAAAGAATTGATGCTTACCAAAGAACTGACTTTTAGAACCTCATCACACGGAGAATTTTCCCTGTGGTAAGACACTTCATCTCCATTTCAAGGTCAAAGAGGAACAGAGCATATCACATGACATTTGCCTACTTTCAGCCATCATCCGTGCCCCAAATGGAGATGAAGATTGCTGAGAGGAGGGCACTCAGAACACAGGTGAGTAATCATGTTCTGAGTCTCTGGCATGCAGCAGTACTGTTGGTAATGAGGGGAAAAAAACACACGTGATGGGATCTGACAGATTTGTGTGTGTTGAATAGTTTCAGTGATATAGAGAAATAGGCATACCTCATCACTTTGCTTTCACTGCATTTTCTCCTTAATAGTAATCTAGGTTCCACATTTCTCTTACTAGCTCTTAATTAGAGCTGGTCTAATGGAGAAAAGGAAAGCCTAGCAGGAGGGGATCATGGCAAAGTGGAGTATAATTACACTGGTCTAATGAAGGGAAGGAAGGCCTTGCCAGAGGGATGGTTGCAAAAGGGTTTAAAATTATACTGGTCTAATGAAGAGAAGGAAGGCAAGGAAAAGACTTAACAAGCCAAAGGGGTTTAAAATTCCCCCGCTCCCCCCCCCCCCCCCCAAAATAGGATGAAGTCCATAGTAATCTTGGCTTTTTGATATTGAAGTTTTCCCTGATATAAAAAAGCGATGAAAAGAGGGCAGAGAAAAGGATTCTCCATGGGATGGTTCAAAGGTGGGCAACAATGGGGGAAAAACTGGGGGAAAACTAAACTAAACTAACACATGTGATGGGAAGACAAAACTTGAAATGGCACAACTGGGGATCGAAAGGCACGATTCCTTTCACTAGACAAATGGTCCTGCACGCTTCTGAAGGTCAATGTGATGAGATCCTTCAGACAGTGAGCCACTGAACAATTTCATCAGGTGAGGCAATGTTAATTTGTCAACATTTGCAAGTGATGTAAGAGTTCTGTTGCTGTTATTGTAGACCTTCAAATCATTTCTGCTTTATACAATCCTGGAAAGAACCTAACACAAGGTTTTCTCAGCAAGATTTGTTCAGAGCGTGGTTGCCTTTTTCTTCTTCTGAGACTGAGAGAATGTAGCTTTTCCAAAGTCACCCAATGAGTTCCCATGGCCGAGCAGGGAATCAAATCCTGTTCTCCAGAGATACAATCTGGTATACAAATCACCACACCATGCCTCAACAGTAACTATTTAGACTTTCAAATATTTTTGAACTTCAACTCACAGCAGCTTGAACCATCATACCTAATGGTGAAGAATATTGGGAACAGCCATCTAACATCTCAGAAGAAAAAACTTTAGATTTGCCATATGAGGACTGTCATCACTCTGCTGCCTGCCCTCATCTGCAAGGTTGGCTATGTGGCGAGTTGGACAGCTCTCTTCTGCTATGGATGTAGAATTTCCCTGGGCAGGGAACAAGAATCAGTTCAGATGTTCAGAAAATATATTCTCCTAAGGCTGTTCGTCTTCAGAAGAAAGTTGAAGAAAGCACAGCATTATTTTATCCCCCAATTTCAGAAACTTATATGTGAAAGGCAAGAAAGTTGGAGAGGAAGCTAGTAAGTTGCAGAGGAAAACTGCATCCCCCATCCTTAGCCTTTTCCTCAAGCTTGCTAGTTTTCTGTGAGAAGAGAACTTTTGTTAGTGACAATGGAACTGAGATTCACAAGCATACAGAATCATAGAATTAGAAATGGCCACAAGAGCTATCCAGTCCAACCCTATGCTATGCGAAAAAACCATAAAGTATTTATGATAGATGGCCATCCAGCCTTTGTTCAGAAACCTCTGAAGAAGGAGACTCCACCACAGTCCAAGGCAGCTTATTCCACTGACAAACAGCTCTTACCATCAGGAAGTTCTTCCTAATGTTTACATGGAGTCTCTTTTTCTGTAGCACTGTGTCTTAATCTCAGAAGCAGCAGGAAAAAAACTTGTTCTTTCCTCAGTATGACTGATGATATACTATTTCTCCTGTGCATCATAATGCTTTTCCTTGTATTATGAACTGCTGTGTGACATCCTTTCCCAAAGTTCTTCTTTGTCAGATACTGTTAAATATGATTCTGTGCAAGGTTGTTCTAAATTGAGATGACAAAACATCAAGAACAAGTGAGGTCTAAGTTCAGAGGAAGACCTCTTTCATTTTCCTTCTAGTGGTGGTCTCTTCCAGAGATCTTTAAAATCTGGCAGTGTTGTTCAGGAGAATACAGGGGGATTCATCTTCTAGTCATCTTTGCAGGATGCAGTCAGGCATGACTTTTTTTAAAGGCACATCTGAAAATGAAGGCCAAATCAAGTATTTTCAATCAAAATGTCCCTCTGCAATTAAAGGTCAGGAATAGAATGAGATGGGAACATTTATCAAAATGGTTCAACAGAGAGAAAATATTCAGCAAAAGATCTGTGCATGAAAATTATGCTTCCAATTATGCACAGAGTATATGGAGGCTGGAGAGAAGTGTGATTAAAGTGTTCATGTTGTAAAGCCGGGGCTATTTGAAGAATGCACATCATCATTACATTTAAATGGGTACAATGTGTCTTGAAATTGCACTCATAAACTTGGATGAGAAACTGGATGATTTTAGACCTTTATAAATGCTTCTCTCCGTGGAGTTACTTGCCATTAAGCACCATTATTAACCCGACTGTTCTCTATATTTAATTCTGTCTCATACAGATATAAGAAGACAGAGCTGCAAGCACTCCTTCATTCTTCACGTACAGTCACGGGAGTAGCAACTCAAATTCAAGCCTAAGCTGCTATAGGACATGTACTGTTTCACAGCCTAATGTAATCATTATCTAAGCTTGTTCAAAGAACATCCAAAGAAAAGCAGGCTGCCCCCACTCATCTCTGTCTCTTGCTTTCCATGTAGTAATGAATCTAGATAGGAGAGTTCTCCCTACACACAGAAGACATTACCACATGAAGCTGCTATCCTGCAGCATTTCTGCAACCTGGAATAGTGACTGGCTACTTAGCTATTTTCACTTTTTTCTTTGTACTGCTGATGATGTAATGCAATTGCATCACCTTGACAATGCAAAGCCTCACTTCTGGTTCAGTGGCATAACTCTGTCTTCCCACTGTGCAAGTGGCTCCCTTTGTTCATTTTTAAGACACTTTGTAATTACATTAATTGTGGTACTAATTAAAAAATTAAATCTTGGCTTTTCTGTGAGGCGAGAGGACAATCCCACCTCCTGACATCTCTAGCATGCCACTGCATGATATCATGCAATAGGATTTGTCAGCAAAGGTGTTGATCTTGATTCTGAGCTGGTTTCCACCCCCATGCGATAAAGTCCACAAAATTCAGGAACCCGCAAAACCAGGATTCCCAATCACATGAGCACACCCATGGGTAGAGGAGGCTTCCTATTCAGACTTGTCACTCTCCATGTGAGAGCAATGGAACTAGAGACAAAGGGGAAAGTATAGCCCTCTTTCCTCTTTGTTTGTTGATTGTACGTTTTGCCAACAATTGTATAGAGCTTATGTTAGATTACTTACTTGTGTTGTTATGTGCTTTCAAGTTATTTCTCACTTATGGTGACCATAAAATGAACTTTCTATGGTGTTTTCGGAGCCCCCCATGGCGCAGCGGGCTGAGCTGCTGAACTTGCTGACTCAAAGATCGGTGGTTCAAATTAGAGGAGCAGAGTGAGCTCCCACTGTTAGCAGTAGCATCTGTTAACCTAGCAGTTTGAAAAAAATACAGTTTTAAAAAAATGCAAATGTGAGTAGAACAATAGGTACTGCTCTGGCGGGAAAGTGAGGGTGCTCCATGCAATCATGCCAGCCACATGACCTTGGAGGTGTCTACGGACAACACCGGCTCTTTGGCTTAGAAATGGAGATGAGCATACTACTAGACTTAATGTCAGGTGAAAACCTTTACCTTTATCTATGGGGTTTTCTGGTGCTGGAGTGTGTATGAATCATCCAAGGATTTCTAGCTAAAGCAACCCCAGCAAGTTGCTGCCCAGCCTCTTTTTGAAGATGTCCACAGGTGACCCCACCAACATGCCAGGCAATTGGTTCCACTGCCAAACCTCTCTTACTGTTAACAAGTACCTTCTAATGTTCAGTTGAAATCTACTCTCTGGTAACTTCGAAACATTTAATCTGTTTTTCCCCTCTGAGGCAGCAGAAAATAGACCTCCTCCCTCCTCTTTGTGACAGTCCTTGGGGCATTTAAAATGTGCCATCATGTCATGCTTCAGTCTTCTGTTCACTAATCTTAACATCTTCAGCACCTTCAACCTCTTCTCAAATGTGTGTTCTTCTCATCCTTGTTGCTTTCTCTGACCCTTCACTAGCTTGTCTGTGTATTTTTTTAAAATGAAGTGCCCAGAAATGAAGACAGAAATCCAGATTAGGCACATAATATTGTGCCATTTCACTTCTCTTGATTTGGATATTATGCTTATATCAATGCAGACGAAAATAGCATTTACCTTCTTTGTTACACAATCACAATACTGGCTCATATTCAATTTACGATCGATAATCCCCAGTTTCAGTCACATATAGTACTATTGAACAATGAATCCCTAATCCTATACCTATGTATTTGTTATTTGTGCCAGAAGTGTATAATATAGAATTCCATTTTAATAATTTCAGCTCATTTTCCAGTTTATTCTTCTGGTACATTGTTCTAGTTTATTTTCCGCCCTATTTTCTCAACTAGCTTATATCATATGAACTGTCATCTAGTTGCTTTCCAATTGATAGATATAACAACTTTATACACACACATGTGCACATCAAGCACACACACAGAAAAAAAAAGTTAAGTTCATAAATATCCTATTGAAAGTCAAATTTCCAGCTGTTGGTACTCCTTAACCAATTCACTCATATCTGAGCCGAGTTCCAATATGAAAAGCAATTCAAAAGCATTTTCGTAAGAGAAGGGGACTGCTTTATATTTTAATTACTCTCTTAGTAATGCACTGCTTCAATCAAGTGTTTCCCCATCCCATGACCATTGGCAACCAAAGCCCTTTCCTGGAGAGTAAGCAACATTTCCTTCCCTGTATTTTTCCCCATTTCCAATGGCACCGCAATTTAGACAATAATGTGCAGTGCACATGATTAATGAAGCTGTGAACTGAGAAGAGGACAGCTGCTGGATCACAAAGAACTGCTTTGTCTGCATGTTGCTACATGTGCAACAAACTCCACAAACTGATAATTTGTTAATTAGTTGAATCTCTCTGTGTGTAATGGTAATGTGACCTTCAATGGGAGGAAAAGTGCTCCCAACTTGAGAAGACATTTTTCACCAAAGCAAACTATTTTCCTTAGGAGTGATTTTCCTTTGTTTCTCAGGTTTGGCTTTTGAACATCAGAAATTGCATCATTTTGTGCTGTGATGTGTCCCAAATCCATTCAGACGCACAATTTACAACATGATAGAAGGAGTGTGACTAAAAGAAAGTCTGTCTTGTGAAAAAAGCAAATAAGATATTGTAAAATTATCATTCCGGCATACATTTTTGGAAGAAACTTTCAAGTGGTTTCTAAAAGATTCAGAATGTTTTTGTTCACTCGTGAAAAGCTTACCTGTTTTTTTAAATTTCTTATGTGCATATTGTTAGTTTTGAAGAAAACTTTCCTGAAATATGTTGAACTGTCCTTCTCTTTTGCAGTATTAGAATATATTTTGAGTCTTCCCATTTTATTTCTGCCTCTGGTACTACAGTTTCCGGTACCAGGAGCACATCTACTTCATTAACAGAGATTTTTTTTTTCGTGTCAGGAGAGACTTGAGAAACTTACTTGTATAATTCATGCCTGAATCTGTTTTATTTTATTGTTATACTATTATTGTTATTGTTTTTGCCTCATATTTTATCTTGTTTATACCTTGTATTCCTTTGGGCTTGGGCCCGTGTTAGCTGCCCGAGTCCCTCCGGAGAGATGGTGGCGGGATACAAAAATAAAGTATTTTATTGTATGACACAGCAAACAAGTTAGATATGCTGGATTTCGTATCACAAAATCACAAGTCGAACACTTCCCAAGTGTCTGTGTGATGTATTTTCGGATGATGCGTGCAGATCCCAGTAGGGTGGCCTTTTGCAGTTGGCAGATCGTAATTTTGTCAATGTCTGTTGTTTCCAAATGCTGGCTGAGATCTTTTGGCATGGCACCCAGTGTGCCCATCACCACCAGGACCACCTGCACTGGTTTCTGCCAGAGTCTTTGAAGTTCAATCTTGAGGTCCTGATAGCGGCCGAGTTTTTCCTGTTGTTTTTCGTCAATGCGGCTGTCACCTGGGATGGCGACATCAATGATCCAAACCTTTTTCTTTTCCACAACTGTGACGTCTGGTGTGTTGTGTTCCAGAATTTTATCAGTCTGGATTCGGAAGTCCCACAGTATCTTTGTGTGCTCCTTCTCCAATAATTTTGCAGGTTTGTGATCCCACCAGTTCTTTGCTGCAGGGAGGTGGTACTTGAGGCATAAGTTCCAATGAATCATTTGGGCCACATAGTTGTGCCTCTGTAGTCTGTCTGTGCGATTTTCTTACAGCAGCTGAGGATATGATCAATGGTTTTGTTGGTTTCCTTGCACAGTCTGCATTTTGTGTTATCAGCTGATTTTTCGATCTTGGCCTTAATTGCATTTGTTCTGATGGCTTGCTCGTGGCCTGCAAGGATCAGGCCTTCTGTCTCTTTCTTCAGTGTCCCATTATTATTATTATTATTATTATTATTATTATTATTATTATTATTATTATTATTATTATTATGAGAGAGAATTGGTCATCTTCAAGGCCATTGCCCAGGGGATGCCCAGATGTTTTGATGTTTTTACTGTGCTTGTGGGAGGCTTCTCACATGTCCCCGCACGGAGCTGGAACTGACAGAGGGAACTCATCCATGATCTCCCCAGTTGGATTCGAACTGGCAACCTTCAGGTCAGCAATCCAACCTTCAAGTTATCAGACCTGCCAGCACAAGGTTTTCACCCACTGCTGCTATTAACCGAAATATGCTTGTATAATATCAAGTGGACTTTCAAGCTGCTCTTTAAGCGTATGTATCTGAATAGGTCCAGAGAAATTCAGGCTCACATCCTCACTCAGCTTGAAGCTTATCATGTAACATATTCTCACCTGTCAGCATAATCTTCTTCTCAACATTATACCCACCCACTAATTTTTAGTGCCCCGGGAGCTCTAGAAGACTGCCACTGTAACATTGTGGATGCTATTTTGGTAACTGGAAACAATGTTGCATCACTTCTACTACCTTTGATTAAAAAAATTAGTTTGTGTAGGAGGGAGATACTGTTATTTCATAGTGGAGGTTTCCCTTAAACTTGAACATTCCAGAGTTATACTAAAAAAAATTTCAATCCATCATTTGTTTTTGTTTTTCCACAACCAACATTTGTGGGTGGGTTGTGGAGGGTGGCTTCTGGGTATTGTAGAGCTCAGGGTGGGATCTCAAGGCCGCACTGGATTCCCATCCCTTTATAAAAGTCATAAATATAGACATAAATCTTCAAAAATTGTTTTAGCAGATGGCAGAGTAAGCTGTCAGTTTTTCACCACCACACTTAATCTTTCCAAATCATTAGATGCAAACAAATGTTAGGTGTACTGGGGAATGAGTCAAATGGGTTCATTTTATACAGGTTTATCCCTATTATTGAGCAGCATTTCGTTCCAAGGTATAATTAGTATCCTGACCTTGAGGCTTTACCTCTACAAATGTTGCCTTGAGGCCAGGCATTGTATAAGTCAGTATTCTTTGCACAGTACAATTGACCCATCAAAGGGCGACATCTGCTTTCTATTCAGAGGCAAATGCTCAGCCAGGTACCTTCCATTAAGTACTGAAACCTAGATGAAGTAACATAAAATTGTAACTCATAAAAACATTATCCTAAAGAACATCTTATTACATAGTGGAAAATATATATGCTGAATAAAATCTTTCAGAACATACTGAAATGTTTAGACAATCATTTCCAGAACTTTGGATGGTGTGTTGTGAGCAAGCATAGTTCATGCTCAGAGCTTTTTGCACTTTATCTTCCAGAATTCCCCAGCCAATATGATCACTATTGGAGGCATTTCGTGTTGTTGATCAAGAAAAAAAAAGAACCTTTTCAGATCTGGGCACTGCCAGGACAAAAGGGAAGCCTCCTCCCAAATCCATTTTTATTTTCTCTTGTGAAAACATTTCCCCTCCTATTATTGGAAGACTACAGTGATGGGACAGTGATACATTAGCATATAGGCAAAGGTAAAGGTTTCCCCTTGACATTAAGTCTAGTCATGTCCGACTCTGGGGGTTGGTGTTCATCTCCATTTCAAAGCTGAAGAGCCAGCGTTGTCCATAGACTCCTCCTAGGTCATGTGGCTAGTATGACTGCATGGAGCGCCGTTACCTTCCCACCGGAGCAGTACCTATTGATCTACTCACATTTGCATGTTTTTGAACTGCTAGGTTGGCAGAAGCTGGGGATAACAGTGAGAGCTCACTCCGCTCCCTGCATTCGAACCACCAACCTTTCAGTCAGCAAGTTCAGCAGCTCAGCGGTTTGACCTGCTTTGCCACCGGGGGCTCCAACATTAGTATATAAGGGACCAAATTTGTACTCATGTACTCCCTAACACTAATGCTAGTGTGTAAGCCAGGGGTCCTCAAACTTTTAAAGCAGAGGGCTGATCCACAGTCCTTCAGACTGTGGAGGGGCCGAATTATCATTTGAAAAAAAAAATTCCTGTGCACACTGCACATGTCTTATTTGTAGTGGAAAAAAACCAACAAAAATGAAAGAACAATATAATATTTTAAAATGAAAACAATTGTAACCAACATAAAACTATCAGGATGTCAATGGGAAGTATGGGCCTGCTTCTGGCCAATGAGATAGTCAAGTTAATTAGGATTGTTGTTGTTGTTGTGTGCCTTCAAGTCATTTCAGACTTTGGGTGAGCACAAGTCTAAAATTATTTATTTATTCATTTATTACATTTATTTATTACATTTATATCCTGCACTTCTCACCCCAAAGGGGACTCAGAGCAGCTATATGTACATACAATATATTATTAGCATAGCACAATATTAGCATTATATATTACTATATTGAATTATACCACTATACTGTAATATTATATGTAATATATAACATATAATGGGGGGCCCTGATGGCACAGTGTGTTAAAGCACTGAGCTGCTGAACTTGTAGACCAAAAGGTCCCAGGTTCAAATCCCGGGAGCAGAATGAGCACCTGCTGTTAGCCCCAGCTCCTGCCAACCTAGCAGTTTGAAAACATGCAAATGTGAGTAGATCAATAGGTACCGCTCCAGCAGGAAGATAATGGCGCTCCATGCAGTCATGCCGGCCACATGACCTTGGAGGTGTCTATGGACAACGCAAGCTCTTCGGCTTAGAAATGGAGATGAGCACCAACCCCCAGAGTCAGACATGACTGGACTTAATGTCAGGGGAAACCTTTTTATAACATATAATAAATATTATTATATGGTATTATTATTAGTATTATATTGTATAACATTATATTATTATCAATATTAGAATCATAGAATCATAGAATAGTAGAGTTGGAAGAGACCACATGGGCCATCCAGTCCAACCCCCTGCTAAGAAGCAGGAAATCGCATTCAAAGCACCCCCGACAGATGGCCATCCAGCCTCTGCTTAAAAGCCTCCAAAGAAGGAGCCTCTACCGGGGAGAGAGTTCCACTGTCGAACAGCTCTCACAGTGAGGAAGTTCTTCCTGATGTTCAGGTGGAATCTCCTTTCCTGTAGTTTGAAGCCATTGTTCCGTGTCCTAGTCTGCAGGGCAGCAGAAAACAAGCTTGCTCCCTCCTCCCTATGACTTTCCTTCACGTATTTGTACATGGCTATCATGTCTCCTCTCAGCCTTCTCTTCTGCAGGCTAAACATGCCCAGCTCTTTAAGCCGCTCCTCATAGGGCTTGTTCTCCAGACCCTTAATCATTTTAGTCGCCCTCCTCTGGACGCTTTCCAGCTTGTCAACATCTCCCTTCAACTGTGGTGCCCAAAATTGGACACAGTATTCCAGGTGTGGTCTGACCAAGGCAGAATAGAGGGGGAGCATAACTTCCCTGGATCTAGACGCTATTCCCCTATTGATGCAGGCCAAAATCCCATTGGCTTTTTTAGCAGCCGCATCACATTGTTGGCTCATGTTTAACTTGTTGTCCACAATGTGATGCGGCTGCTAAAAATATATATATACAATATATTATATTATTTAAAATAATATAAAAATATTATATTATAAAACTAACGGCGGGGGCCAGGTTAATGACCTTGGAGGGCCGCATCCAGCCCCCGGGCCTTAGTTTGGGGACCCCTGGTGTAAGCATTTCAACAGGCTACACCAGCAATTCACCATCACACTGCAAGTTACCATGGTCATGTCACTTCCAATTGTCATTTTGGCTTTTCTTTAAAGTTTGGAGGAAGAATGTGTATGGGTGGGAGAGGTAAGCCAAACCCGTATGCAGTTATGACATGAGTGATTTTTCAGGTCAAAACTCTACTGGAAATTGCTCATTAAACATAGGTGTGTTTGGAAGTGTTAGGCCACTTTTTTTGATCCAAAAGTTAGTATGACATGAACGTTTCCTTCATGTCATGCTCATTTGACCAAATGGTTTTGATCTCCTTAGCTTCATGTTTCAGGAGAAATTCTGTGCCCAGAAGGGCAATCAATGCAGCCTCTGAGCACTTCAGTTCTTCTGAGAATGGCCTTGAAGGTCAAGCTGGGTCAGCTTCTTCAGCACACTATTTACTTGGCTTCCTATTTATGGGTTTAGCCCACAGGGTAAAGGACAGTAAAGCAGTTACACTCAAAAAGTTTAGATGTACCATAGGGTGTGCCTGCCCCTTCTAGTGATTTACCTAAAAGCAGAGGTCATTGTTAAAAAATAATTTGCAGGTGACCTTTGCACCACTAACATTTGAAGACAAGCAGGTAGGATTGCAGAATATATAGAAGTTTAGTTTGTCTCCCTGCAATGGAATCATAGAATCATAGAATCATAGAATAGTAGAGTTGGAAGAGACCTCAAGGGCCATCTAGTCCAACCCCCCGCTAAGAAGCAGGAAATCGCATTCAAAGCACCCCCGACAGATGGCCATCCAGCCTCTGCTTAAAAGCCTCCAAAGAAGGAGCCTCCACCACAGTCCGGGGGAGAGAGTTCCACTGCCGAACAGCCCTCACAGTGAGGAAGTTCTTCCTGATGTTCAGGTGGAATCTCCTTTCCTGTAGTTTGAAGCCATTGTTCCGTGTCCTAGTCTGCAGGGCAGCAGAAAACAAGCTTGCTCCCTCCTCCCTATGACTTCCCCTCACATATTTGTACATGGCTATCATGTCTCCTCTCAGCCTTCTCTTCTGCAGGCTAAACATGCCCAGCTCTTTAAGCCTCTCCTCATAGGGCTTGTTCTCCAGACCCTTAATCATTTTAGTTGCCCTCCTCTGGACGCTTTCCAGCTTGTCAGCATCTCCCTTCATCTGCGGTGCCCAAAACTGGACACAGTATTCCAGGTGTGGTCTGACCAAGGCAGAATAGAGGGGGAGCATGACTTCCCTGGATCTAGACGTTATTCCCCTATTGATGCAGGCCAAAATCCCATTGGCTTTTTTAGCTGCCGCATCACATTGTAGGCTCATGTTTAACTTGTTGTCCACGAGGACTCCAAGATCTTTTTCGCACACACTGCTGTCAAGCCAGGCGTCCCCCATTCTGTATCTTTGATTTCCATTTTTTCTGCCGAAGTGAAGTATCTTGCATTTGTCCCTGTTGAACTTCATTTTGTTAGTTTCGGCCCATCTCTCTAGTCTGTCAAGATCGTTTTGAATTCTGCTCCTGTCTTCTGGAGTGTTAGCTATCCCTCCGAGTTTGGTGTCATCTGCAAACTTGATGATTGTGCCTTCTAACCCTTCGTCTAAGTCGTTAATAAAGATGTTGAACAGAACCGGGCCCAGGACGGAGCCCTGCGGCACTCCACTTGTCACTTCTTTCCATGATGAAGACGACGCATTGGTGAGCACCCTTTGGGTTCGTTCACTTAGCCAATTACAGATCCACCTAACCGTAGTTTTGTCTAGCCCACATTTTACTAGTTTGTTTGCCAGAAGGTCGTGGGGGACTTTGTCGAAGGCCTTACTGAAATCTAGATATGCTACATCCACGGCATTCCCTGTATCGACCCAACTCGTAACTCTATCGAAAAAAGAGATCAGATTAGTCTGGCATGACTTGTTTTTGGTAAATCCGTGTTGACTATTAGCAATGACCGCATTTGTTTCTAAGTGTTTGCAGACCACTTCCTTAATGATCTTTTCCAGAATCTTGCCTGGTATTGATGTGAGGCTGACCGGACGGTAATTGTTTGGGTCGTTCTTTTTTCCCTTCTTGAAGATAGGGACCACATTCGCCCTCCTCCAATCTGCTGGGACTTCTCCTGTTCTCCAAGAACTCTCGAAGATGATTGCCAGTGGTTCTGAAATAACTTCCGCTAGTTCCTTCAGTACTCTTGGGTGTAGCTGATCTGGCCCTGGGGACTTGAATTCGTTTAGAGTGGCCAGGTGTTCCTGGACAACTTGTTTCCCTATTTGGGGTTGGATTTCCCCCAATCCTTCGTCCATTCCATGTTGCTGAGGTTGAAGATGGCTTTCTTTTTGTGAGAAGACCGAGGCAAAGAAGGCATTAAGCAGTTCTGCCTTTTCCCTATCCCCTGTCACCATCACCCCATCTACTCCTTGCAGTGGCCCTATCGCCTCCTTTTTCTTCCTTTTTCTACCAACATAAGCAAAAAAACCTTTTTTGTTGTTTTTTATGTCCCTGGCAAGCCTGAGCTCATTTTGCGCTTTAGCCTTGCGAACCTTTTCCCTACAGGAGTTGGCTATACGTTTGAATTCTTCTTTGGTGATTTCTCCCCTTTTCCACTTCTTGTGCATGTCACTTTTGAGCTTTAGCTCAGTTAGAAGTTCTTTGGACATCCATTCTGGCTTCTTTGCACTTGTCTTATTTTTCTTCTTTGTTGGCACTGTTTGCATTTGCGCCTTGAGTATTTCACTTTTGAAAAACTCCCATCCATCCTTAACTCCCTTGTTTTTTAATATCGGCGTCCATGGAATGCCGCTCAGTAATTCCTTCATTTTTTGGAAGTCAGCTCTCTTAAAGTCCAGAATGCGTGTTTGACTTGTCTTAGTTTCAGCATTCCTTTGTATTGCAAACTGCAGGAGCACATGGTCACTTGCCCCTAAGGATCCAACCACTTCAACTGCATTGATCAGGTCTTCCACATTTGTTAAGATTAGATCAAGAGTTGCTGATCCCCTTGTTGCCTCTTCTACCTTCTGGACCATAAAATTATCTGCAAGGCAAGTGAGGAATTTGTTGGACTTTGTACTCTTGGCTGAGTTTGTTTTCCAGCAGATATCGGGATAATTGAAATCGCCCATGACTACTATATCTCTTCTTTGTGCCTGTTTGGTCAGCTGTTGACAGAAGGCTCCATCAAGTCCTTCATCCTGACTCGGAGGTCTGTAGTAGACACCCACGACAAGATCTTTTTGAGTCCCGGTTCCCTTGATTCTTATCCAGATGCTTTCAAGCTGGTTTCCCGGATTACAGTCTTGCATTTCTTCTGCAACGTAACTGTTTTTGACATATAAAGCTACTCCCCCTCATCTCCCCTTTGTTCTATTTATGTGAAAGAGGTTATAGCCCTCAATGGTTAAATTCCAGTGATGGGAGTCATCCCACCAGGTTTCAGTGATGCCTATGACATCGTATGTGTGGTGCTGTGCTAGGAGTTGGAGTTCGTCTTGCTTATTTCCCATGCTCTGAGCATTAGTGTAGGAAGGCAATGGGAAAAATAAGATTATATTATTCCTCATGGTGAACAACTGGGAAACTTTGTCATTGTCTTTTCTGTCTTTATTGGACTTTAAAAAAAAAAGAAAATCAAGTTCTGTCTGCATTGTATATATAATTTGGAAATGTAATCAAATTCTTCACAATAAATTTCGATAAGACCATTTACCTACCATCACTGTTGTAATTCCCTCCCCAGCAAAATCAGAGCAGCCCCTCCCTACTGACCTTCAGGAAGAAAGTAAAAACCTGGTTATGGGACCATAGCTATCAAGTTAGTGCAACCTAAGTATATGAAACGACTAATGGAACGGCCTTGGATTTGACTTCGGATGACGTGATTTTAATAATTGTTTTATTATTGCTGTTGATTTTTGGTTTAAATGGTTGTTTATTTTTTACTTTGAGTCCCCCTTTTGGGATGAGAAGAGCGGGATATAAACGTTGCAAATAAATAAATAAATAAATAAATAAATGCAAATTAACATCCAAAATTGTAAGAATTTAACATAAAGACCTTCTAGACTTGGACGGCGAATCTGTCAATTCTGCCTTTTAAAAAACTCTCAAGGTCCTTCCTTTCTGAATGTGAAAACATTTGCAAATTTGGATAAACTCTACTAAAAAAACCAAAACTGAAATCAGACTTCTGCCACAGGTCCTGTTTGAAGTACTAGCTCACAAAAATAGGGTTGTGCTAGCCTGACATATTTCTAGTTATTTATATAAAAAGTTATATGTCTGACATCTGCTTTTTCATCTCCTGGGGTGGCTAACAACAATTAAAAATAATGCATTTCCAAAATGTTACATCATAACTGACTGGCATCAAGTGCAGTTGAATTGGCATAAATATTTGCAATAAAGGAGCCAGTGGCATGGTGATTTTCATGAGACATTTCCCTTCACTTTTACCTGCTGTGTTTGCCCAAATATCGTATTCACCAACAACTGTGTAGACAAAATGGAATTTGGACACCTTGCGTTTCAGTGTAAATATGAGGTTGTCTTCATGCCTCTGTAAGGCATCCATGCAGGAGATTCAGGGGAGATGAATCAGGGGCAATAGTTACAACCAAGATTAGTCCTGACCTCACACTGGCATGCAAATAAGCAATGTTGAAAAGCTCTCTCTTCCTATTTTCTCTTTATGAATATGCACCAAAATCTGCTACTTTTATGCTCGAAAGCTTAGCCAAGTCCTAGCTGTGATTGTGAACAAAACAATTTATCAGATCCCTGCAGCTGTCATTCTTTAGTGACCCGCGAGAGACACAATACTCCAGAGGGGTGAAGTTAGGCTGAGATATGGCTGATCGGATGAGTCAGCTCAGTGGGTGGGAGTGTATTTGAGATGGGCTTGTATGCCTCTCTGTGTAACAAGTGCATTTTAATGAAATATCCAGGAGCCTGCCAAGTGAATACAATGCAAGAAGTTCACTGGGCTGCATGAATATTTCAGTGCACATATATTTATTTTCTATAAAATATACATTTTTCTCTATAGGAGGTACATTTTCATCATATCTCTTAATTCTAATGCTAGTGTGTAAGCGTTTCAACGTGGTGGCTAAATATTTCATTGCTTCATAAATATCCGATGTCTCTGTATATAATGGAGGACAGGTAACTAAATATTTGATTTTATGCCAGCTGTAACAGCCTCACACATGAAACAGTGTTTTCATCATCATGACCCAATTACGAGTGCACTGAAATTTCCACGATAATTCAAGGGACCACTGAACCACAGGCATATAACTGTAACTGATGTTCTTGGACACTATTTGCATCAAAATGGTCGCTCCATTTTCCCACTGGGTGGATTTAATGACTCTTTGAAACTATTCAGTCTCAACATTTTATTGGTACCATGAGAGCTGGAAACATTTTGATCAATTGGTCAATTGAAAGGCAAGAGTGCTGCACAAGGTAAGAACATGAGCAGTCTGTTGGGAAAACCCCATTCAAATCTCTGCTCATCCATTCATTACCTGTGTGAGACAGTAAATTGCTAACTTGACAAGAAAGAGGAAATAATGCAGGCCTAATTTACTAGGTGTTCCTGTGGCAAAGCACATTAATACTGTGGAGAAATATTGTATAAATAATACACATACACAATTTTCAAGTTCTTAAAAGTGAGCATTATGTTCAGGATACATCAGCTAGTACTAAGATTCAACGAGTTCCTTTTAACTTAAATCATCAATACTCAATTAAAACACAAATGAGTATACTTATTTGAGCCTGTTCACCCTATTCATATGAGGACTAAAACTGGACAAACATGGTACTCATTGGAACTCTTGCTGGCTGCTGTTAGGGAGAGACAGACCTCTCTCTCTCTCCTACCCTGATTGGTGCTTTCTGCTGCTGATGCATTCTGAGAAATCTAGTTTAGAGCAAGACCTTTTGAATTCTCTGGCATAGAGCTTCTCCCTTCCCAAACTACATTTCCCAGAATTCTGTGCTGTTCCCAGCAAACACTACTCCCTCTTTTTCCCACTCCGAATGCAGAGACTCCTTAGAGAAAAGGCAAGACAATGCACTAAGGCAGCCTTTTTGGTTTTGCTTTGCTTGCTTGTGCTGAAAAGGAAACTGACTTTGGGAAATGTGTTGTCGAAGGCTTTCATGGCCGGGATCACAGGGTTGTTGTATGTTTTCTGGGCTTCTGGAACATGGCCATACAGCCCGGAAAACATACAACAACCCTGACTTTGGGAATCTTCTGAGATTTACAAAACTAAAACAAAAAAAGGATGGGGTAAGTTTCGATTCTTAAATTTTGGCGTGATCACACCCACTTATTGGATATTGCCCCATAAGAACAAAATTTAGCGAATTTGATCCAAATTACAAGGCAAATGATAAAATGCACACCTCTAATAGCTAATAATCCAGAGGACAGGATCAGAATTCAAAATGACCTTAACAGATTGGAAAGCTAGGACAAAAAAAACAAAATGAATTTCAACAAGGACAAATGTAAGATACTACACTTAGGCGGGGCCCCTAGTGGCACAGTGTGTTAAAGCGCTGAGCTGCTGAACTTGCGGACCAAAAGGTCCCAGGTTCAAATCTCAGGAGCGGAATGAGCACCTGCTGTTAGCCCCAGCTCCTGCCAAGCTAGCAGTTCGAAAACATGCAAATGTGAGTAGAGCAATAAGTACCGCTCCAGCAGGAAGGTAACGGCATGCAGTCATGCCAACCACATGACCTTGGAGATGTTTATGGACAACGCCAGCTCTTCAGCCTAGAAATGGAGATGAGCACCAACTCCTAGAGTCAGTCACAATTGGACTTATCGTCAGGGGAAACCTTTACCTTTTTACACTTAGGCAGAAAAAATGAAATGCAAAGATAGAGTGTGGGGGAACGCCTGCCTCGACAACAGTCCATGTGAGAAAGATCTTGGTGTCTTTGTGGACAACAAGCTGAACATGAGTCAACAGTGTGATGCAGCAGCTTAAAAAACCAATGAGATTTGGGGCTGCATCAAAAGGAGTATAGTGAAATCATGGTGCCTCTCTATCCTGCTTTGGTTAGATCTCATCTAGAATGCTGTGTTGAATTCTGGGCACCACAGTTCAAAAGATGCCAGAGGAGGGCAGCTAAAATGATCAAAGATCTGGAGACCATGCCCTATGAGTAGCAACTTAAAGAAGTGGGTATGTTTAGCCTGTAAAGGAATAGGTTGAGAGGAGACATAACAGCCATGTATAAATATATGAAGGATGTCATAAAGAAGAGGGAGCAGACTTGTTTTCTACTGCCCTTGAAACTAGCACTCGGAGCAATGGCTTCAAATTACAGGAGAAGATATTCCATCTGAACATTAGGAAAAACTTCCTGACAGTATGAGCTGTTTAACAGTGGAACTGTCCGCCTCAGAGTATGGTGGAAGCTCCTTCCTTGGAAATGTTTGAACAGAGGCTGGATGTTCATCTGTCAGGGATACTTTGATTGTGTTTTTCTTGCATGGCAGGGGGTTGGACTAGATGGCCCATGTGATCTCTTCCAACTCTATTATTCTATGATTCTAGATGATTTTTTTGGCAGGCTACAAGTAGGATTCTAGCTCCTATACAATTCCACCTTGGTCAGACCACACCTAGAATACTGTGTCCAATTCTGGGCACCACAATTTAAGGAAGATGTTGACAAGCTGGAATGTGTCCAGAGGAGGTCAACTAAAATGATCTGGAGAACAAGTCCTATGAGGAGCGGCTTAAAGAGCTGGGCATGTTTAGCCTGCAGAAGAGAAGGCTGAGAGGAGACATGATGGCCATGTATAAACATGTGAGGGGAAGTCATAGGGAGGAGGAAGCAAGCTTGTTTTCTGCTGCCCTGGAAATTAGGATGTGGAACACCAGCTTCAAACTACAAGAAAGGAGATTTCTCCTGAACATCAGGAAGAACTTCCTCACTGTGAGAGCTGTTTGGCAGTGGAACTCTCTGCCCCAGACTGTGGTGGAGGCTCCTTCATTGGAGGCTTTTAAGCAGACGCTGGATGGCCATCTGTCGGGGGTGCTTTGAATGCGATTTCCTGCTTCTTAGCGGGGGGTTGGACTGGATGGTCCATGAGGTTTCTTCCAATTCTATTATTCTATGATTCTATGAATTGGGATATAAATAAATTATACTTACTTTTGGGTATGCACTTATGGACATTGGTAAAACACTGCAGAAAAATAACTGTGATGCCATCTTATATACTATCACATTGAATTTTGTTTTCTATTTGAAAGGGAGGGACATACTTGTATATGCATATCAATAAAACTCTTGCAGAAAGTATTATCATGTAGGGCCGGGCTTTAGCACAGTAGGTTAAGCCACCAGTTGCAGTAAATCTTGTTAATCAAATGGTTGACAGTTCAAAGCCCAGGTCAGGGTGAGCTACCGGTCTTTAGACCAACTTCTGCCTACCTAGCGGTTCGAAAGCAAATGTGAATAGATAAATTGGTATTGCTTAAAAGTGGGAAGATATTTTAAGGCACTCATAAGGAAATGCCAGAAAAATGCCAACAATTTGATCCAGGAGGAAGTTTATGAACAAAAAGCTCTTCAGCAGGGAGATGGAGCAACAGCACTCCCCCATTGGCCAGAACTGAGCACAAACCTCCAAGATGCCGAAGATGGGAAATATACCTCTATCTATGTACAGTTGTCTGTCTTGTCAGTGTATAAATAGCATTGAACGTTAGCCGCATATCTGTGTTCTGTGATCCACCCTGAGTCCCCTTCATGGTGAGAAGGGCGGAATATAAATACTGTAAATAAATAAATAAATAAATCATATGCACAATCACATCAAAAAAAACTTTCTGTGTCTGATCCTCTTCTATTGTAGATTTCCATACTTGTAATTTGAAAGTGGTGGAAAGACAGAAATGAACTAAATGCTATAACCAAATGCTCATGCATGGTCTTCTGTACGTTTCTTAGAGATAAAATTTGGAACAATGTGAAATTTCTCATTTTTAATGCATTATTTCCATCTCAGAATTGAGGCAAGTCAATCTGGCTCTCCAAAAATCCCAGGAGAATTCAAATGAAGAAAATAATGGAAGCATTCTAAAGCCACTGACAGGCCTAATAACTTTGCAGACTGTCAACCTGAAGTCAGCCACATTAACTTGAACAAAGAAAATGAGAACAGACAACAAGGAATGCAGAAAAGGATGACCAGCGCACACGGCTAGTAATGTTAACAATAAAATATTTCTAAATATAAAACAACCACAACATTGACTAGGGATGATGCTAAGCCACTGGCTGACAACAGAATTAAAAGGTGATCTAAAGAAGGATAAGGAGACTGCAGAAAAGGTGAAAGCATTATTAAAAGTCTTCACTACATAAGATGTAAAATAGTCAACTAATGTGTGAACCAAATTTTTGGAAGAGAGTTTGAGGAACAGAGATAAATAATGGCAAGTAAGGATAACATTTTAAATTTTACTGACAAATTAAAGACACACACACACACACACACACAAATCACTAGACAAAGATAAAATCAATTCAAAAGTTTATTAAATTTTCCATTATGAAATTTTTTAGTAAAATATGAAGGCAACCATTTTTGTTTCAGTGGATTGCAGAGTGGTCAATATAATCTCATTTTTCAAAGGGCGATTTAAGTGAAATCTGGGATACTACAGGGCAGCCATCTTATTGTCTGTTTTGCATGAATTGGGAGACAATGTTGTTACAGGTGAAATGATCAAGCTTGCTTTTTTTAAAACCTTATTCCATAAATTATCTGGAATTAAGGTAAGTTAAAACAAGAATGGGCACTGGGGCTGCAAAAATAAAAAGTAAAAATTGGAGGTGGGGGTGTGCAGGCATTAAAATGGTAAATGAATTCAGTCCAAACAAATGTAAAATGATCCAAATTGGAGGGGGGGGGGGAATCAGATAAACCCAAACACTCAATTTTACATTTATGTTGTTGGACTGTGATGACCAAGAAAGCAATCTTGAGGGTGTGGTGGAAAACTCAGTTGAAAATATCAAGTCACATTTTGCCCTGAGAAAAAAGCAGATCCCAAGTTGGACATAATTATAAATATATGGTGAGAGCACATTTGTAATTCAGTGTACAGTTCTGGATACCACACTTCAAAAAGAAACTAAAAAAGGTAACCAAGATGATCAAAATGCTGGATCAACTTTCCTTTGGTGAAAAGTCACAATGTTTGGGATTAATTACCTTTTTTTTTTTTTTGAAAAATATGAACCAGAGGTAAATACATTTGCAAATTTTAGAGTGCAGTCTCAAGAAAAATGGAAAACTACACTATAAATAAAAATTGCAAATGCTATTTTTTAAACCTAAGAGAATAGTTCTCTAAGTACAGTTTTTCCAGGTTATCAGGCATGATTCCAATGGAAGTTGACCATACGATTACTCTGTAGAACCTTGAAATGACTAGAGTAACATATTTTTTAGGGGTTCATATTTGGGGCAGCAACAGTAGCAGGGACAAATACAGTAATCCCCAAATAATTAAAATCCACAAATGTAGCAGGTTGACTAAATAAAATTAGTCATCGTGTGCAGAAAGTTAATAGGAAGACTTTTTCTCCTTTTCCTTTAATATTAGAATCCCCAGTTCATGATTGAACATTTAGAGCCTAATAAAATGTACAATTTATACTTTCTTCTCATTAAACATAACTAAACTATGACATTTGATACTGCAAGTTGTAAATGTGGCCACCAATGTAAACTGATTTTAAAAAGAGAATAGACAGGGTCATGGCAATAGTTCAAGATCCCATGTTTAATCCAGTCATTTCCAGATTGGGCTGGGAAAGACCTTATCTGGGAAAGCTGTCATTAATGTAAACAATAATGAACTAGGGGATAAACTATCTGTTTCAAGCAGTTTTCTCATATTTCTCTAAGGTTTGGTATACAGAACCTTTTAACTGTAAAAGGTAAAGGTTTTCCCCTGATGTTAAGTCCAGTCATGTCCGACTCTGGGGGTTGGTGCTCATCTCCATTTCTAAGCTGAAGAGCCGGCGTTGTCTGTAGACATCTCCAAGGTCATGTGGCTGGCATGGAGTGCTGTTACCTTCCCACCGGAGCGGTACCTATTGATCTACTCACATTGACATGTTTTCGAACTGCTAGGTTGGCAGAAGCTGGAGCTAACAGTGGCCGCTCACGCCACTCCCGGGGTTTGAACCTGGGACCCTTCGGTCTGTACCTTTTCTTAGAATGCTGCAGATCACTTTGGCTCCTGCATAGAAAGAAAGGTGGGATATAAATCAAATCAATTCAATCAATGCAAAGCAATAAATACAAGAGTGGTTAATTGTAGTTCCCTTGATGTTTTTGCTATACAGTTCACATCAGCTGCATCCCAGTGGCTCAATGGGTTAAACCCTTATGCTGGCAGGACTACTGACTTGAAGGTTGGGTTGCTGGCCTCAAGGTTCCCTCTGTCAGCTCCAGCTCCCTATGCGGGGACATGAGAGAAGCCTCCCACAAGGATGGTAAAACATCAAACATCCAGGCGTCCCCTGGGCAACGTCCTTGCAGACAGCCAATTCTCTCACACCAAAAGCAACTTGCAGTTTCTCAAGTCACTCCTGACATGAAAAAAGCTGTATCTTGCATAGCTAATGGTAATTAATTATGGAATATACAGTCCACATTCTCAAAGGCCATCTCAACCCCTGCTGTTACTGGCACTAGAGATAGCATACAGCCATCATGACTGGTATCCTATTGTAAGTTCTTTTTGTGGGCTCCCCCGGGCATCTGATTGACTATTGTGGTCAATAAATACTGAATTGTAGTTCTGATCCATCACATATCTTTTAAAGCTCTTATGCAGGACCATCAGCATGGTTTCCAAAATTATCTCCATCACTATTGCTATTAATATGCCATCACAGCCAGTACCACACTAAACATTTTTGAGACAATTTTCTAGAAAATTGTTATAGCTGGATGCTATCCAAAACCCAACATGTGTATTAGCGCTCATCTGCTGGAACTTTCTAGTTGGACAGGCCTTCCAATTCTTTTCATTGTGGTATCTCACAAACAAACACTGTGCTCTGTTTTCTCCTTTCATCTCCTTGTTCAGTTATAGTCATTATATAAAACTATAACAGCTTTTCTTTTAAAACCGTAACAGCTGAAATTGATTTATTTTTGGGTTTTTCCTCAGCAAAATAAACATGACAGGCCTTAAGAGACTGGGATTTGTTAAAAGGGGGAAAGCGGGGACCCTTGAATATATGCATTAGGCAGGGCAAAGAACAGAGTCAAAGAAGGTGTTCTTTATTATTCAAATGCCTCAGTGGCAAGGAGAAGAAACAGCAAGTGGGGAAGTTCATCTTCAGTCATTTTGGGTAGAAAAAGAAGCTGACCCATTCACAGAGCACCGGGAAAGGATTATGGCTCTGAAAAATCCAACCTACCACTTTGAATTATGCTAATGTTTAAATCATGCTTTACAGCCAGCTTGTTGAAAAGCCTTCGCACTGCCCTATAGTTTTCTCTCCATGCTTCAGACACATGCCGAGCCACCCGAAGATTAAGTCTAATGCAAAATAATCTGTCCTGTGGCATGGGGAGCATCAAGGAGATTTAGTTACCTCTGTCAGGCAGAGGGAAAAAATAAATGTCTGTGACCGGGAATATCACACAGATGGAACTGTTTGAAAATGTGCTACATCCTGGGATCTCTCGCTTCTAGACTCTCCCCCCATTTGCATCCATTTAAGAATAGATAAAGTGATTTCAGCATGAGGCCCTGCTGGGGTATGATGGGCTTGTTCTGCGTGCACCAGGCTTTTTGTGATTTACCTCTTGCGGCTCATAGATGAGACAGCAAATGACAATTTTGGAAATAAATTACAATTGATTTGATATCTCCTATGTGATATTTGATGTCTCCTATTTGATGTCTCCTATGCGCTCCATGCAGTCATGCCGGCCACATGACCTTGGAGGTGTCTACGGATAATGCCAGCTCTTCGGCTTAGAAATAGAGATGAGCATCAACCCCCAGAGTCAGACATGACTGGACTTAATGTCAGGGGAAACCTTTACTTTTCCCTATGTGATAGGATATGGGGCACATCTGTTTGCATGCATGCATATTTATTTATTTATTTACAACATTTATACCCTGCACTTGTCACCCGAGGGGACTCAGGGCGGCTTACACACACACACACACACACACACACACACACACACACACACACACACACACATATATATATATATATATATATATATATATATATATATATACATATATATATATATATACACAGTAGAGTGTCACTTATCCAACATAAACGGGCCAGCAGAATGTTGGATAAGTGAATATGTTGGATAATAAGGAGAGATTAAGAAAAAGCCTATTAAACATCAAAATAGGTTATGATTTTACAAATTAAGCATAAAAACATCATGTTATACAACAAATTTGACAGAAAAAGTAGTTCATTACACATTAATGCTATGTAGTAATTGCTGTATTTACGAATTTAGCACCAAAATATCATGATATATTGAAAACATTGACTACAAAAATGCATTGGATAATCCAGAACGTTGGATAAGTGAGTGTTGGATAAGTGAGACTCTACTGTGTGTGTGTGTGTGTAAAGATAAAGGTTTCCCCCTGACATTAAGTCTAATCATGTCTGACTCTGGGAGTTGGTGCTCATCTCCATTTCTAAGCCGAAGAGCTAGTGTTGTCTGTAGACATCGCCAAGGTCATGTGGTCGGCATGACTGCATGGTGTGCCATTACCTTCCCACCAGAGCGGTACCTATTGATCTACTCACATTTATGTGTTTTCAAACTGCGAGGCTGGCAGAAGCTGGGGCTAACAGGAGGAGCTCACCCCGCTCTCTGGATTGGAATTGCCAACCTTTCGGTCAGCAAGTTCAACAGCTCAGTGGTTTAACCCACTGCGCCATCAAGGGCATATATATAATCTCAACATGTTAATGATCCAACCAAATGTCATCCCTCTCATTCTCTTTCTAGGAACAGAACCTAGAACTGAAATTGTCATCTGAACCAGGATCCATTTTAAGGCCATGCTTATACTTTGGAACTAGAGCTTAGCTGATTTCCTAAAGCAGGGGTATCAAAGTCATTTTCAACGAGGTCCACATCAGTTTCATGGTTGCCTTCAAATGGCAGTCTGTAATTGTAAGACTGTACACATGCAACTATGTTGCCCTGGTATTGAAAGTCTTGCAGGGCACATAACATGATGTGGACTACAGTGTTTTTAAAACCTTAACCTGTACTTCAAAACTAGAGCTTGGAAAAATGCCTTTTCTGGATTGCAATTTACAGATTAACCCAGGCGGCACAGCCAGTGTCCATGTGGGCTGGAAATCATAGGAGCTGCAGTTGAATAGAATAGCTCTCAAACTCTGGCTAGAACCAGATGTTAGTGCCAGCAGCTCAGTCATATATAGATATTTGATTTGCATCCACTCTTTCTTCCAGAGTGATGGCCTACATTTTTTAAAGTACCAATAATGGCAACAATAAGCCACACATCTCAAAGTACAACTGAGATAGATTGAATAATAAAACATACCTAATTTATAATAATTATGCAGCTGAGCCTCCATATCCACGGATTTGGCACCCCCAAATTTAACCACCCACTGCTTGAAAATATTACCCCCCCCCCCAAAAAAAATCCAAAAAACAAAACTTGATTTTGCCATTTTATATAAGACACACTATTTTTAACTACCCTATTGTATATAATTGGATTGAAGCATACACAGATTTTGATATATATCCATGTATGTCCGTGTCCTGAAATCAAACCCCAACATACGAAAGACAGGTGAAACAAACATAGATGTTGTTTGGAATATTTATAGTATTTGAGAGACTGTGAGATTCTGTAAAACCAACTAAACAAAAAGCCCTGAACCCAGTTTCCACATTGGTGCTTTGCTTGTGATATATGAAGTCACCAAGTAGTGGTGATGTAGAAACCAAGCCATCAGGCTGTATATCCATATCCAAGTAATTTTAATGCAATAAAATGGAAACTTGATAACAATTTCCCCTAGAGCACATTAGCAATGACGAGTTACTAACCCTGACAAGAGATTTAGTATCCTGCTCAACCCACCCTTTTCCCATGTTTGAATTCAAGCAATAAATGTCAAGAGCTTGTACAGCAGATCTGGGTAGATTTCATTTTCTAGCTGCTGCTGTACTGCTGCATGTCAAATCTTCAAAGAAACAGGGAGTTGGAAGAGCAGTCTGATGCAAGATGAAGCAATAAGAAAGAATTTGCAGAAAGATGTATCATTTTTAGCAGACATAATTTAAAAGTTGGATTATTTGCTTAGAATATGAGTGTATTCCCACTACAGTGTTATATTATCTTTATATCACTTCAGTTCTATTGTCTCCATCCTTGAGACAATTTTCTCCAGACAAATTTCAACATCAGGTATTGATTTCTTGAAAAGGAACCTCTGGATAGAAAAACCATGGGAGAATTTTGAAGGCATGTCTTTTGTTTTACTACATAGCATTTATGCTTATAAACATGCAGCCTATGGTTAACTTTTGGTATAGTTTGTATTTCAGTATAACCATGAAGGCTAATTGTGGCACAAGGGGAACAACACAACAACTCAACACCTTTTATAAGATAGAATATCAGTATAGAGAAGTATCCTAGAACTGTGGGGTTGATGGGTAAAATCAAAAGACCAGTAACTTTATATGGCCTATCATGTGCTGGAACAGAGGAGTTCCAGACATGAATCAACCAGGGGCAGCTAACAACTCTGAACAAAGAATGCCCCCAGGCAGGAAGAAGCCAGGAGATGAAGCTATTCAATGCTAATTAAGACGATTAACTACAACATTCACACTGGCCTCCAACTGACAAGAGTCCTTCTCTCACCCTGGACTTTCCACAGATATATCTATGTATATAAAAGAGTGATGGCATCAGGGCAGCGGACAAAACAACAAAACTACAGGCCCCCCAACTTCGAAATTTGACAACACAATCCATCATCCATGACTCTAGGTTGATACAACAAAAATAAAAGAAAAATAAAGTCCTAATTAGAGGGAAAGGAATAATTGTTTTTATCCAATTGCTGCCAGTTAGAGGGCTAAGCTCTGCCCACTTGGTCTCCTAGCAACCTACTCAGTCCAGGGGACAGACACAGTTAGGCCTCAGGCCTCTTCCACACTGCCTATAAGATACAGATTATCTGATTTTAACTGGATTATATGGCAGTGTAGACTCAAGGCCCTTCCACATAGCTATATTACCCATTTAGAATCTTATATTATCTGCTTTGAACTGGATTATCTTGACTCCACACTGCCATATAATCCACTTCAGTGTGCATTTTATACAGCTGTGTAGAAGGGGCAGTTCTAGGCAGATAATATAAGATTACAAATATACAGTAGAGTCTCACTAATCCAACATAAACAGTGTCCTCTATCCTCACCACTTTCACTGTACACAAACAACCAAATGCATACTAAACATAAAGACAACCATACAACAGACATTCAATACCACCACTACCTCAACAATTTCTCACCAACACCACCAGACAATGCCACAGCAACGCATAGCCGGGCACAGCTAGTATATATATATATAAACCTTCCTTGCTTAGTTTATCCATACCTCACAACCTCTGAGGATGCCTACTATAGATGTGGGTGAAATGTCAGGAGAGAATACTTCTGGAACATGGCCATTCAGCCCGGAAAACATACAACAACCCCATCATGTGCTTGTTTTAGCTGCACTATGCCCAAGCACATGATAGATACCTGGCAAGGTAACATTTTTGGCTCATTGGTCACATGCTTACATGATGTACACATTTCTAGATGTGTCTCTTTTAGATGTACATTTTGGTACTTTGGATGTAGCCTTAAAAGTGCTTTGGATGTGCTCTCGGTCCCAACCTCTTCACAAGCACGTTTGGTGGGGACAAGAAACAGGGCTTTCTCAATGGTGGCCCCTCGGCTGTGGAACTCCCTCTCTAGTGACATCAGGCAGTCCCCATCCCTCCTGGTATATATATATATATATATATATATATATATATATATATATATAATTAAGACCTGGCTTTTTACGCTGGCATTTGGTGAATAGGGAACTACGGAATGAGACTTTAATCACTTGAATAATGACTATGGATTTTGGCAAATGATTATGGACAAGTATGAGATCATGAGTCGACATTTTATATGGTTTTAAATCTGTTTTATTGATGTGTGTTTTCATTGTTTATATGTTTAGTCTGTTTATACTTTGATGGATGTGTTTTTTCTGTGTCTGCATGGCATTGAATTTTTGCCGAATTTTGTAAGCCGCCAATGAAACCTCTCCAGGGCGAGAAAGGCAGGGTAGAAATAAAGTAAATAAATAAATAAATACATAAATAAATACATAAATTGTCAGAGCGAGGTACTTGGCTGGCATTGCAGCAGAATTAGCCACTACAGTAGAGTCTCACTTATCCAAGCCTCGCTTATCCAAACCTCTGGATAATTCAAGCCATTTTTGTAGTCAATGTTTTCAATACATCGTGATATTTTGGTGCTAAATTTGTAAATACAGTAATTACTACGTAGCCTTACTGCGTATTAAACTACTTTTTCTGTCAAATTTGTTGTATCACATGATGTTTTGGTGCTTAATTTGTAAAATCATAACCTAATTTGATGTTCAATAGGCTTCTCCTTAATCCCTCCTTATTATCCAAGATATTTGCTTATCCAAGCTTCTGCTGGCCCGTTTAGCTTGGATAAGTGAGACTCTACTGTACTTGTTTTTAGTTTTTCTGAGCAGCACGGGGGTTCATCATAAACCGTAGGTACAATCCAAAACTATTGCAGCACTTAACCAAGTTGAACATAGATGTCTGTAGGCACCTTTCATATTTCTTCTTAAGACTATGAGAGGCTGCAGGCTCCATAGTTTCAACATCAGTTACTCCCCTCCAGGTAGAAACACTCTTTTGACAGGTTTACTATCTGTGTAATGAAGAATTCTAGAGAACTCAAAAGCTTGCAAAATATTTTTTGACCTTTGAGCTGACTTAATAAAGCTTTCCCCTCACCATGGACTTTCTGATTTGCTGCTGTTGCTATTTTTGAAGCCTCCATTTCCACATTACAAAATATATGCTCCATTTCACACAAGTATGCTATGGAGCTGTATATATGAAAAAATAAAATAGGTATATAATCAGCCCTCAGTGGGGGAGCTGAGCGATGTGGGTAATTAATCTGCGTGGAAAAGACTCCGTCCTGAAAGCAATCCCAAGTGAAGCTCATAAACAAACATCTGCTTTATAAAATCTAATCAGAACAAGGCCTTGTATAGCTTTCAAACACAGACTGTCTGGCTATTTTTAAACATTCAGCCTTAAAGGTCTGAAGAGCATTATTGAATGTTGAAAAACTTTTATAAAAACATCAAAATGAAGCCAGTGTTTCCATAGTTGATGTTTTACAGAAATTCCAGGTTCAAGTAGGTTAGAAAGGTTTCAGTTAGCCCTTGCATGAGTGCTTCAAGTCTGTGTTTGAGACAGACATAATAAAGACATTTTGTGCAAATATTAACTAGGACTAATTGAGTCTATTGGTAGTGTTCGCTAAGAGTGACAATGATATAATAAAATCTTATTCAGATTTTGTATATGGCTGCTGACAACATGGAAGGACACATTTATGCGCAAGCATTTTGAATTCATCCATTCATTACTGCTGGACATGCTAATTAACTGTTTCAAGCCAATTGTGGTAGAAATCACCTAGATGTTTAAAATTTGAAGTTAAACTTCACTAATGTTTTAAGATTAAACTTGACCTAGTATCATATTTGGGGTCTAAAATTGATTTTGGTTTATGCACTTTAATGTGTTTGAAATTCTATTTATTAACTCATTTCAGTCTCCTAGCTGAAGCCCCCCCCCCCCGGGCCCTACCAATTCTCTCTGTCTCTCTCCCATTCTCCTCCCTGACACTTTTCATAAGGTATCTCTGCAGGGTTAGTCCTACCATTTGCTTGACATCTCAAGCAGGAGATACTGGGTTAGTTCAACAATAGAGGCATATAACTTTGTATATTTAATTCCATCAAGAAAGAACAAACATTTTAAGTTTTTCTTTGCTGGGTAACATTATGACAGTCTTGTGTTTTTATTTATTCATTGTTGGTTTTCTTTTGGATTTTGGAATGTTGGGGCAAAATATTATGAGTGCTTTATGAACGCTTCAAGCCTATGCTTTTGTTTGTAACTGCTGTTTAACTAACTCAACCTGCTAGTTGTCTCCTCCTCCTCCTCCTCCGTTCCTCCTCCCCCTGTTGTCAAGCCATGATAAGACCCCCCCCCAAAGATTTATAGTTCACCAAGGGCTCAGACATGAATATATGATTTTTCCATTTTAAAAGTATTTTTCAAAGCACTGGAAAACCAGGTGCGGACTAGCAGCAGCTTCACCCCCTCAAAGACCCTATAATTTCCAACCCTTCAATAAATTCTAGCTATTTTTCATGACTTCCTGTGTAACTTGTATCTTTTGACTATGCACTGTATTTCTTATACAAAATGTATAAACTATCTTATAAATTGTATCAAGATGTAGCCCAGAGACAGTCAGTCCTCCATGACCCTGCCGAGAAGATCTCCTGGGAATTAGAAAGCTGGACAAACCCCTCTGGCTGTTTCCCAAGCCAGGTAATCACCACTTCCATTGTGCATATATATGTAAAGATAGGTGACTTCCTTTACCAGCCCAGATTAGCCAAAGACTTTTTGTATAGTTGTATGGTTCACCTAAGACTAAAAGATTGCTGCCGACAAAAACAAAAACTTAAGGACATATAAATTTGTTAACCCGTTTACTCAATAACCAAATCCTTGATGGCCCAAGATCAACACCTTTATCCAGGAGTCAGGCAACTTTGTTTCCCAGAGATCATATATTTGTTCAACACAGAACCAGACAGTTGAGCTAATTAAAAACTCATTAACAATACCCTGAAATTGTGTCTCCGGATTATGCATTCTCCTGGGGAGACATCACATTAGCTCAGGGGTCCCCAAACTTTTTAAACAGGGGGCCAGTTCACAGTCCCTCAGACCGTTGGAGGACCGGACTATAGTGTTGTTGTTTTTTTAACTGAACAAATTCCTATGCAGTGCACATTGCACATATCTTATTTTGAAGTAAAAAAAACCAAAAACAGGAATAAATACAGCCTCAATGTTAATCATAATCATAATAAAGAGCAGCCGCCTCTTCAGCCTATCAAGGAAGGGAGCAGGAGGTTTGAATACCTGTCAAACTGTAGCTGTCAAACTTGAACATCTCAGGAAGTCTTACTTTTCTCTGTATGTTTATGCTTATACTTTTGAAGCATCTTGCTTGTACTTGCATCTTTTTTGGCTGAATTGTATCAAACCTCTGTGGCTTGTCATCAACCTGGTGAGTTGTTTTTCTGTCTTGGTCCTTTCGGTTCACCATACACTTGCTGTGCCCAGATCCTGGGCACAAAATGTTTGGTGTGAACTAATGGCCCTTCCACAAAGCTATATAATCCAGAATATCAAGACAGAAAATCCCACAATATCTGCTTTGAACTGGATTATCTCGGGCCCCTTCCACATAGCTAAATAAAATCACACATTTTCTGCTTTGAACTGGAATAACTCAGATAACCCAGTTCAAAGCAGATATTGTGGGATTTTCTACCTGGATGTTCTGGGTTATATGGCTGTGTGGAAGGGTCCTAAGTCCACACTGCCATATATTCCAGTTCAAAGCAGAAAATGTGGGATTTTATTCAGTTGTGTGGAAGGGGCCTCAGAAAAAGCAAAGCCCAACTAAATGCCCTTTTAAGAAGTTATGTCCCTAAGCGACAGTGTTTGATATTCTCTTCCATAATGAATCTCCTTGTCACCTATGGATTCCAGATGACTACCTGAATGTGAATTATCATCACCAACATGGACCAATGTGGCAAATCTGCAAATAAAGCTGGACTCAAAAACCATCACACATATTGAGTATATATTAGATGTTCTAATAGTAATGCACCATGGAACAAGAGATGAAGACCCAAAAGAGAGAATAAGGAGCAGCCAGGTCTTAAATAGTCTTTGGTTTCACCCCAATTGCGTAGAGTGTTGCGGCAGACAGTATCACATGCAACCTCTGGCCTCTATCCCTGATTAATACTCTTATATAATAGATTAGATTGGTGGACAAACAATAGATAGAAAGGGCTATTTCAAATACATTACTTAGGCAAGAACTGAGAAATTTGCGGATCTCCAGATATTATTGTTGATCCACAATCCCAAAAGTCCAAGCTAGCCTGGTATATGGTGACCCATAATGGGAGTGCTGATTTATTTTATTTTATTTTTATTTGGGGGGGGGCAAAAATTCTGACCCTCTGCCCTTGACTTGGGAAAATGAAACTATAGATGGAATTCCTCCTCTTGGTTTCAAGGGTTGTAAACAGTTTGCTTCATCCCATATTTCTTATATGTATTTTCAGTAATACAAGGCACAAATGAAATTACAAGAGGTTCCATGTGTTAAGAGAAAAAAGGAGAAACTAAATCCTCTTTGTAAAATGGCAGCTTCTTTGTGCTATTGCCCACATATGCTACAAGGCAAGACCTGAAAAATCATAGGCTGGGTCCATGCACTCACAAAATGTTTGACTGACCCATGAAAGCAGATTCATTTCAAACAAGGCTCCTATTCCTTGACCTATGATTTCTGAAGCCAAGGAAAAACATATGCCTATTAGAGCCCCTGAGCCAAAGGTTTCTGCAAATATTGGAATACAGATGCTGGCTTTCTTTAATTTAAGTGTGTTTAGGTCACTATGTCAGCCACAGGGCAGACACAACAGAAGCCACAGTCTGATCTCAGGGTAGCACTTGAAGTTTACAAGCATAGAGTATGCCCCTTCAACAGTCAGATCTTTGACTTTCACAAGGTTTGCTGGGAACACACACATGCTTATATTTTTCTGGAGTTTTTTTTAGGCCTCAGGTATCAACAAATTGAACGGCAGTGCATACAGAGAGAGGGCAAAAATACCCCTCTAATCATTTGGTCTCCATTGTTGGAAGGAGAGGGGGGAACAAAGAGAATGTCACGGTGGCAAATTGCCAGTTTAGTCTTAAAGGAAAGTTGCTAATTTTGGACTGCATGATTCTTGCTGATGCAGGGCAAAAAATTTCATACACAAGCCAAAGCCTTGTCTTTGCTTAGGATACATCTGCATCCAATTAGAACCAAGTCTCAGACATGGGGTTAATTCTGTAGAAATGAACAACAAAATCAAGTTGTGTTTAAACTTTCCAGCTCTGTGAGGCCATGCTGTGGAAAACTGTCAGGGTCTGGGGAACAAATGCCTGAAGGGATGTATGTAAGTGGAGATAGCAAATGCAAATTATTTCTGTTTGTTAGGAGGACAGGTTGATTCCAGAAAGCTACTCCTTTCACCAAGGTTTCTCCCCAAATGAATTGCACAGCTTCATTCCAAATAACAATCTATAATAAATGACTGAAATACATTGAAAGATGAAATTGGCAAATGAAAGTGAGAGTTACAGGGAAAAGGCAGACCTAGGCAAAACAAAATATTAATCTGTTGAGTTTATAAGCTCCAAAGTACATGATACTTTCATTGAACCTGCTTAACATGTTTATCCCAGATGTTCCAGTGTGTTTTCCCATTGCTTAGATCAGTGTGGTCCAACCTTTAGTTACCCGAGGGCCAAGCATGTAGCCGGGGGGGGGGGGGGGGCTTGAAATTCTCAGGGTGGTCCACGAGAAGGCCTTACATTTATTATTTAAACTGTTATGTTTATCCATATCATGATCTGATCACCATGCTCAATATATCCCATATGCATGGGGATATTGGGATAATGGTACAAAAGGTTTGCTAGGGTAGATCCTCTCTCACTCAGACTCAGCCCCCCCAATCAAAATCCCAGCCCCCCTCCCCCCCCCAAATCAAAATCCTGGCTACGGGCCTGCTGAGGGCCAATCAAACTTTAGTATAGGAATGTGAGGGCCAGAGATATTCCAGAAAGAAAACAAATTACATAATTAATATTGAATTACATAATTAAAATTTGTTGTTGTTGTTGTTGTTTATTTGTGACCACATGGACCAGCCCATGCCAGAGGTCCCTGTTGGCCATGGCCACTTCAAGGATACCTTCATCTTTACCTTTAATATTCTTCCCTTCAGTGAGCAGCTGGGCATTATTTTCTGGAGTATGGATTGGTTGGATGTTCTTGCGGTTCAAGGCACTCTCAGAATTTTCCTCCAAGACCACAATTCAAAAGCCTCTATCTTCCTTCGCTCATCCTTCCTTATGGTCCGGCTCTCGCATCCATAAGTTACTATGTGGAATACCATTGCTTTAACTATGCAGCCCTTCGTTGCCAGTAATTATTTACATAATTAAAATATTTTCCAGTAAGAAGGGCAAGGGCCAACAAAAATGAATTGGTGGGCCGCATGTGGCCCATGGGCTGCGGATTGGATCACACTGGCTTAGATCAATGTTTCCCAAACTTGGGTTCCCAGATGTTAAGTTTGCAGTCTCCATAATTTTCAGCAAGGGACAGTGATGAACATTGCAGTTCAAAAATGCTTGGGAAACTCACAGGATAACTACTGATTTAGATGGGGAAAAACGAGCCCATAATAAAAAATGTATGGTACTTCTGAGTTTCATTAATTTAAATGGAAGACAATTAAATTTCCTATTTAGATAAATATGGCCAAATTTAGAAAGACTGCATGCATCTCATTCTGTTCTTCTGTTTTGTTACTTTACAAGAAGAGTTGATTTTGTATGCTAGCTCGCTGAGCCTTTGTATGCTGGCTTCTCAAGTTCATCATTCTGCGCACAGTACACAACTGTTTTACTGTTATCCAACCTGATACACTGAATTGCATTATGCTACACTTTTAAATAAAGAAGAAAGCACAATGGTGAAGAAACTTCATTTCCATGGTGATTCTGAACATCAAGCTTCTATTGCACAAAAGCTGTAGCAAAGTCAGTTTAGATTCTATTCTCTTTCCCCCCATTTATATTTCATGAGGAAGTGTATTACCTCAGGAGAAGAAGACGGAAGTGGCCTCAGAGACAGGAAAATGAAAGAATGGAGAAAATGGCCTTTTATTTCTTTTTTGGCCCGCAGCCACTTTTTTAAATCAGTAGGGGAAAAATAGATCCAGAGCTTTTCATCTATATATTTTCTTACTGCCATTATGATAACATTGCAAAAAGAAAATGGAAAACTCTGAACTTTGACCTCAAGCAGAAATGTCATATAATGCCTGAAAAATAGCATCCTCTGTTATATGGAATATGCCACAGTTTTTAATGCCTTAAAACCAAAGAGAATGTGTTTTCCTTCTCTTCAGCCATGTTTCAATGAAACTTGTTTTCAATAGTGTCAGGAACTAAATCAAAGTGAGAATGGTAGCTAGAGATTAATTTCATTTCATTTTGGTTTTGATCAAAATGTATATGTTCACATAATTCATATGTGAAATAAAGGGAAACTAATAGATTTGCCTATCTCTAATTAGATCTTTCTAAACCCAGCCTTTAATCTTTTCCACAGATCTTTCTGATGGAAAAATTAAAAGTTACTCACAGCTAAAATGCACAAATTGAAAAAGTTTCCATTTGGACCGCATATAGCAATGGTTCCCAAACTTATTTGGCCTACCACCCCCTTTCCAGGAAAAATATTACTCAGCGCCCTGGAAATTAATTTTTTTAAAATTTTAATAGCAATTAAACAGAAAGATATATGTACCTGTGGCCATCACCGCTCCCCTGGATTGCTGCAGCGCCCACCAGGGGGCGGTAGCACCCACTTTGGGAATCACTGGCATATAGGCTCAGGCTGTATATTCGACCACTATATTCTAGGACTTGTAGTCCAAAATCTACATTTCCCTGGTTGTGCAAATATGCAGCTTGAGTCTACATGACCCCATTATACGAGGGCTATCCAGAAAGTAGATTACGTTTTGGAATTAAAAATGAACAAAGTATAGGAGAAAAAATTTACCATATGCAGTTGAAAGCCAGACCCAAATACCACTTCTCAGCATAGTCCCCATTGAAATCTAGGCACTTCTCATAGCGATAAAAGAGTTTGGAAAGTCCTTCCCCACCAAACTTTGGCGCTTGGCTTGCATCCTCAACCAGCGATCCAGGGCAAGTGCGGAGGAAAGTTGAGTGCATGCACATGCGCACCTGCGGGAAGGGACGCCCGCCTGGTTGAGGACACAAGCCAAGCGCCAAAGTTTGGTGGGGAAGGACTTTCCAAACTCTTTTATCGCTATGAGAAGTGCCTAGATTTCAATGGGGACTATGTTGAGAAGTGGTATTTGGGTCTGGCTTTCAACTGCATATGGTAAATGTTTTCTCCTATACTTTGTTCATTTTTAATTCCAAAAGATAATCTACTTTCTGGATAGCCCTCATATTTTAATATATGCTGGTAAAATGTGGACTAGATGATGCTACTATTACAAGGATTTGTATCTTTTTAACGAAGAATCCAAAGAATGCTCACCAACATTTCTTCATCATCCTGGAGAGAAGTGACAAGTAGGATATCATATTGTTAATCAACAACTTTATCAACATCGTAGGCCCCTTCCACACAGCTGAATAAAATCCCACATTATCTGCTTTGAACTGGAATATATGGCAATGTGGATTCAGATAACCCAGTTCAAAGCAGACATTGTGGGATTTACTGTCTTGATATCCTGGGTTATATGACTGTGTGGAAGGGCCCTTAGATGAAGGTATAGAGGAGATGCTTATCAAATCTGCTGATGACACCAAACTGGGAGGTGACGTTAATACCACAGAAGAGACAATCGGATTCAAGATATCTGTAACAGATAGAAATATTGGGTGAAAATGTTCAAAATGAAACTCAATAGGATAAGTGTAAAGCCAAGCAAGCAAGCAAACAAAGATCCATATTTATTGGATGGGAGATACCTGACTGAATGGCAGTATATATGGAAAAGATCTATGGCTGGGGAGTTGCAATTGCATATTTAAATTCCTTGGGGACCACTAGCTTCCACTTAAGCCTGATTCCTCCCTATGGTACATGTGGTTAGGAAAATTGCCTTTGTTGTCTTCACTGGGAAAGTTTCATTGGCATAGCACATACACATGTCACCCTGATACAAAAGAGGCAGGACACTAACTTTTTAAAAGATCTACTCTACTGCAACTTCTCTTGTAACATGGTATGGGGGAGCCAGCCTTGCCCTCAAGAGATTAGCATTTTACATTCACACTGTTTGCAGATCCACTTGTGTTTTGGAGCCTCATTGCAGTTTGTAATAATTACGGAAGATCCGTTCCTTGATCTAGGCTGGTTTTCGGAATATCCTGGACCACACACATTTAGTCCACCCCAGGTTCATATTAGCTTGACAAGACAGGAACACTCTTCAATAAAATAATTAGAAAATAAAATTTACATTGAGTTTGATATAAATCCTGAATCTTAGCTTAGGTCTGTGAATACAACATACACAGCCCCCTGCAAATTCTGAGTTTATTGTAAAATCAGACAATCCCCAAGTGAATGCATGAGACTTGGGAACAAGAGTCTTATTGATCTGTATAACTCCCAACATGCCATTATATATCCTAACTCTGCATGAGAAAAGAAACGGATTACATTACTATATATTTCCTATTATTTCCCACATGACTAATTGGATATTTTATTGCTTCTGTTGGTAACACACCTGAAATAAAAAGATTTCCCAAAAGATGATAATAATCTTCCATTATTTTGTGAAGAAGTAATAATTTTTATAAATGTCATAGCGGTGACTTCCAAAGTTATCAAAGCAGTTTTCTCTCTTCCATTTGTCCAGACAAACAATTCCATTATCCAGAGCATCCTTTTGTAAACCTATGGTGCTCTGCTCCTCTGAATAGTTAATATTTAATGGCGACTACTTTGGACACAGGGTCAATGAGGTAACATATATTATTATTGACAGCATAGATGCCATTCAATTCCTTTATTTCTCAACTGTGTTTTGCTATTTCCCTAGGAATGCAATAAATACAAAATGCAGTTCTTGAAATGAATTTTTCTTTTTTTTCCAAAAAAAAAATCAATTAGTTGTGAAGTATAATGTATTCAAATTGCCTTGTTTTACTCCTGAAAGTGGGATGACAATTTGAAAAAAAAGACAGAAGCTCTCTCTAATTTCACATTTTTTTATAAAATGGATTTTTATTCAGCTCCATTTTAATATAGTTCTGTCTGTATCTTACTAAACAAAAGGGAGGGTGGAAGACACCCTGTAATGGTGATTTGGATGCCATCAGAATTGTTTCCCCCATAGTCATCCTCCCCTTCACCATGTCCTGAAAACTTGACCTAGAATACTTGGAAAGTCTCCAGAAGGCACCATGGAGTGGTAGTAGGAGAGAAGTGACCCTTCCGTAATTTAGGGGTCATTGCAATGGATCCAGAAAGCAAGCTCCTGTACCCAGACAGGAAACTACTTGGTCTGATATTTGGTCATAAGCCTAAAGTGGCCACTTTGTTTGTTTTATTTTTATGTTTGATTTATTGAAATGGGTTCATATTCCCTGATAAAGAAAACGAAACCACCACAGAATGAGGCTTCAGGCACAGCGTTCAAATGTGTCTGTGTAATGTAGCAATCTTAGCTCCACTATAAAAAGCGAATTAGATGAATATATCTGCAGGCAAAAAAAGCACTCAGAAGAAAGTCACTGGGAAATTAAACACAATTAAGTGTGTGTGTGTGTGTGTGTGTGTGTGTGCGCGCACACTTGCACACACATTTGTTTGGGGGAGAGCTTTTAACATTTGGGTGTAGGATAAATTCTCATTAATAAGGCCTCATCCCTAAGGCCATGAGGCTAAATATCTATACATGCAATAAACATATGGGTGCATTTCAAATGATGAGGACTTAGTTTGTCTAAGATAGATGACAAGATTAGATTTGTAACTACAGTAGAGTCTCACTTATCCAAGCTAAATGGGCCGGCAGAACGTTGGATAAGCGAATATGTTGGATAATAAGGAGAGATTAAGGAGAAGTCTATTAAACACCAAATTAGGTTATGATTTTACAAATTAAGCACCAAAACATCATGTTATACAACAAATTTGACAGAAAAAGTAGTTCAATACGCAGTAATGCTACGTAGTAATTACTATATTTACAAATTTAGCTCCAAAATATCACGATGTATTGAAAACAAAAATGCGTATTGACTACAAAAATGCGTTGGATAATCCAGAATGTTGGATAAGCGAATGTTGGATAAGTGAGATTCTACTGTAGTTAGCAGAATACCATTAATATCATATTACCCTAATATTTCCCTTTGTTTATCAGTGCTTATTACATTGTTTGAAAACAACTGTACAAATAACAAGTTGCTTGGAAATAATTAATTTTTCCAATCATAGAATCAAAGAGTTGGAAGACACTTCACAGGCCATCCAGTCCAACCCCCTGCCAAGAAGCAGGAAAATCGCATTCAAAGCACACCCAACAAATGGCTATCCAGTCTCTGTTTAAAAGCCTCCAAAGAAGGAGCCTCCACCACACTTCGGAGCAGAGAGTTCCACTGCTGAACAGCTCTCACAGTGTGAGAGAGAGAGTTTAGGTGGAATCTCCTTTCCTGTAGTTTAAAGCCATTGTTCCGCATCCTAGTCTCCAGGGCAGCAGAAAAAAGCTTGCTTCCTCCTCCCTATGACTTCCCCTCACATATTTATACATGGCTATCATGTCTCCTCTCAACCTTCTCTTCTGCAAGTTAAAGGCAATACCGAAGACATGACTACATTTCATGATAATTGCCTTAGTGTAACAACTTTTAGTTTTGCAAGCTCAGAGTCACAAAATGGAAGAAGAGAAACATCACCTCATTCAGGTGTTGGCTTCTGCTATGCTTTTGCTATTGCCTGTGGTTGAAAAAAATAATGAACTGCTGCAAGGTGGCCTTGGTGTAAGAAGTCTATGTGTCTATCAGTAGAAGAATGAAGAGTATTGCAAAAGACTATCATGGCCAGCATGTTCACAACAAGGGCCAAGACACTATAGAACCAAAGAAATTGCATTGGCTGTAACATTTTTATTGCTAGACCTTGCTAGAACAATCAACGCCAAGTTTTGACGGATTTTCCCTCATATTATTTCCACATCCCAATTGCAATTTTGGCTAACTGTCGAAATAGTTTGGAAACTTGTCTCCCATCCCCACTAATCTTTGAAATGTCATCAGAACCCCTGTATTTGGTTTTGGCTTAATCTTGGTCTAACACCATGAATTGAACCTTTCATCAGGGTATTTTAATCTAATGATTTTATCTAATATTGCTGCTATAGTCCCCCCACCTTTGAAGTTGACTGAATTGCATTGGTGGTTGTTTGATATTATTACTATTGATATTATTACTGTTGTATAAACCTTTGTTTTAACTTCTGTTTTATCATCTTCTTGTGTTTTAAACTGTGTGTATTGTTTATGTATTTGCCCTGTTACTTTTGTAACATTGTGAGCCACCCCGAGTCCCCACGGGAGATGGTGGCGGGGTATAAATAAAGTTTTATTATTATTATTATTATTATTATTATTATTATTATTATTATTATTAACCTGATATCTGGTGCAATGACAGCTGGGTCAGTAAAAAAATACAAAGGGCAGCATTTTTCAGTTGAAAACAGCAACAAAGTAAAGACATTTATTTGGTGGCAGCAGTGAAAATTTCTTGTTGTTAATTGCTGTTAAGTCAACTTCAACCCTATAAATGAAAGGCCTCCAAGTAATCTTGTCATAAACTCCTGCTGAGGTCTTGTAGATTCGGGACTGGAGCTTCCTTGATTGAGTTCATTCTTCAGCAATGCCGTCTTCCTTTTTAGTCAGAGCACTACTCATAGTGATCTTCTGCCATACCCCCAATAGCTTGCAATTTCATTTTCTGGCACTATCTCATTTCAGTTTGAATTGTCTCATCATAGGGTTTTCATCACAAAGGATATTCAAAAGGAGTTTTACTGTGCCTCTTTCTGCACAGTATTAACAAGTGTTAGATACAATGCCACTGTCATTATCTCTCAAGGATTCTCCGCTAGTATTACCCTCCAGTACTGCTGCTGTCCAGTAACAATTTGGCACATTTAGTCTGGCTCCACAGAAAAAGTCTGACTGATATGGGAGACCTACCAGCAACACTCTTGCCATCAGCATAGCCTCTTATCTGCCAGAAATATACAATCCCACCATTGATAGTGTCATTTTCAAGATGGAGTTGATTCCATTTTCATTATAGTTCAGGCTATTGCCATGTAACTGCAAATTCATATATATTTATAGGTGGTGTCTTGTTCTGTAAAATACACTGGGCATGGTATCAGCTTTCAGTTTGGATAGTATAAGAGCCTGGCTTCTTCTGGTCTGAGTGCTAGAAGCCTGTAAGAGTATATGTACAAAACATGACATTTGTGTAGTGCTGACAGGTTCAGACTGCTGTTTTATTTTTGGAAAGTAGCCTACAGCTATTATGACTGGCTTTTTGATAGACACTATGCAGTGCTCTTTCAAGGGAGAATTAGCTATAAAAATTCAAGTAGCCTGAGGCTTTGGAATTATACTTAATTTTGAATGTGTTGTCAAGACAGCAGGTATTCAGTTGAAACTGGATTGACTCGCCTCCATTTAAGGTGCACTTGCCACCCAAATATGTCATACACACACCATACACACACACACACACACACACTCAAACATCCATCCATACATACCCCATATATTCTTGTATGGTATTTTACAGGTGATATTGAGAAAGAGGCTTTATACATTCACTGTTTCCTTCCTATCCAAGGTATCTAAGCCTTAGCATATACACTTGTCTCTTAATAAACCAATATGACAAAAAGAACATTACAGCAGCTAAGACAAGTTCCAATCACGTTTTATTTATTAGCCCATCGGCTGTATCAAAACATTTAACACATAGACATACATACAACATACAACCTGCAGTACAGCTAAGACAAGTTCTTAAGAGTCTCCTTCCAGCTCTTTCCCTTAGCAGACAAGGGATTAATGATTGCCTTCATGATAGTGCTTTATCTCTGAATATTAAGTGTCTTTCTGTGTACTATTGGGGAAGGCAAATTACATCTGTGTACAAGCACATACATACATACATCAGACCTTTCAGAATTGTCTTTAAAAATATCATCTTGGTTATGGGATCTCAGCCAACTGGGAAACACATAGCCTGTATGATGATTTTGTTCAGGTGTAACATTGTGGCAACATCATTACCTGCATTCAAACTAAGGGCAAAAGGACTGGTGTCACCAATAAAACTCTGCAAATCAAGAGGCAACAGCCCACTTGCTCAGGTCTCTTTCTTCCTATCATAAGGGTAGTGAGGGACAGTTGCAAGACTCTCCCTGGCCAAAATATGGGACCAGGAAAAGTAATCTAAGGGAAGGAGGGCATTGAAGCATATGCGTTCTGGACCAAGGAATAAGCTTTGTCCAACCAAGTTGCACCCCACTTCCACCACCCAGTTATGGCATCATATAGTGGAAATATTTGGCCATGAGGTATGATGAACAAGGAAAGCAGAGACAGCATTGTTTAAGAGAAGGGATCCCTGGGAGCTCATGATCCCAAAGTACAGAGCATCAAGCAGAGGTTACAAATAAAGGAATAACCTTTTACATCATTAAAGAGATGGGAAGATATCACCTGGGAAATTCTTTACCTCTTGAGATATAGGTGGTCCATCAGAATCTGGACAATTTGGTTTCTAAAATGAATTTCATTAATATAAAGAATACTAGAATACAACTTTTAAATGCAATAGGAATAAAAACCCCATTCTCAGAAGCATTCCTTCAGCAGAACAACCAAGACAATATATCTTTCTCTACAACAAAATTTTATATTTGTTTTCCAAGCTAAAAAGGCCTTAATAACTGGATGAGGAGGTTGTACACAAATTATTTATGGGTTCTTATGAATTCTTATGAGACTATTGGGAACAACTGTCCAAAGCCACAAAAAATGTCTTGTTTGCCATTTTGTTTCCTGATAACATTTTGTCCATAGCTGTTGTCCCCAAAGACATCAACAATGGACAGACAGTGTTTTAAAAATATCTGTGTTAGGGCTGTGCATCCATAGAGCTAAATCCCAAAGAGAATTGGTCCAGTTTAAACCAGTCTAGAATGGGTTTGAACAGACCGTAAATTAAAGCTAGGGCTTGCATAACCACAATTGGTATTAATACCTTGATTTGAAGGAGCTGAGGCAATATATTAAAGAATATAAGAATGGCATGTTACAGTTGAATAGTGTTGGTGTGATCAAAGTAATCTGACAGTGTTTCAGTTTAATAAATAGAATGTTGTCTGCCTATTTTTAGATTAAAAAAAGGAATAGGCTGGGCAAGAGCCACAGGAAAGTTTGTCATGGTTTGTGAAGGCACTGTGCTGTAATGAAGTGCATGAAGCCGATTGGCTGAGCCTGCAAAGACCTGGGGATTGATTTGATACTGTTTCTGTTCTGCTGCTGCAATACCTGTTTGGGCAAGTTTTCAGTGCTGACTGAGTACTGGTGAAGAGAGCAGTTTACTCTGAGGGGCCTTGCTTTTTTTAGGCCTGTTTGCTGCTGAGAAAAGAGGGAGAAGAACCAGGACTGTATTCTTCTCTGAAACAGATTTGTGGACTGAGAAAGGACTATTTATTACTGTGGACTTCTGTAAGTGATCAGAGGGACCATTGTAAATACTACTGTTTTTGAACTCTTGGAATCAGTAACATTCCTGTATTTTTGTTCTGCAAACCTGAGTGGCATGTTATTGTTCTGCGGGTGACTCTGGAACATGGGCACACATAAGAGCTTTCATTTATTATCATCAATCTGCTACAAAGCGGAGGTGGTTTCAGCAATCTATTGCATCTCCATTAAACTACCATGAAAAGCACATGGATTCACGAGTCCTACTATCTCATGAACAAGAAAAAGCAAAAGAATAATTAGAAAACTGCTGCAATTAAGAGTTTTCCACTCTTGAGCTAAAAAGAGAAGTTTCTGGATCTAAAATTTCAACATGCCATTTTTGTAAAATATCATTAGTTAACTCCTTTCATTCATTTTCTCAATTTTGCCACCAAAGAAGCAGATTTCATGCACAATTTCTGATGCCTCCCCATGCTAACTATTAAAGCCATTTCAAGTAATCATAGAAAGACAGAGAGGAAAAGCTACAGTAACCATTTTCCAGTTCTTCTTGTTAGTGTTATTTACAAAGTCTAGCAAGTAGCAACATTTTCTCCAGCCTTAATAACTCAGATATCTGCCTGGAAAGCCATTTCAAATGGACCTTTCACGAAACATTTCTGCCTGGCTGAGTGGGATGCGACAGAGACAATAGCAGTGTTATTTTGAGGGGATATCTCCAAATGCATCCCCAATATTCAGAGAGACAGCCGTCTGGGTCATTGTGACCTGAAGCAACAGACTGATTTGTCTAAAAGACTTGCTGCATTAGCACTTCCCTGTGATTGGATGTACTGACCACAAACATAAAGCAGTCTTATTAAACAAAGCACAAAAATAATAACAATGTCTAAGCAGATGCCTTTACTGCTTTTCAGGATGAAAACTAACCTGTCCTTTGAGCCAGATTTGCAAGAGAAAATGTCCACACTTTCTCATCATTAGTTTACATGTTCCTCTGATTCTGAGGCCCCTTCAACACTGCCTTTTAAAATCCAGATTATCTGCTTTGAGCTGGAATATATGACAGTGTAGACTCATATAATTCAGTTCAAAGCAGATAACATGGATTATCTGCTTTTATAATCTGGATTATATGGCAGTGTAGAAGGGGCCTTAAAGCCAAGGGTGGATCAATACTTTTTGCTACCTGTGGCATTAGGATAATTTGGCACTCATCCCTGCCCTCTATTCTTGCCAAAGTGATTTGTATATAAACTTGGGCAGGATATTGTGGACATATAAAATACAGCTGTCAAATTAAAAAACCAACAATATGCAGTACCATTCATGACAAAACCAGCTACCGCAATATCTCAGTATCCTTGCCAACCCTGCTTAAAATTAAGAAAGGATTCTAACATAATTGGATGGAAATGTGCCATTAGAGCACTGGAAGACTTTGTCATGCAAAATTTATGGTACTGTCTATACTCATGTTTAAGTTAATCCTGTGTATACATTGAATGCAGGTTTGGAAGCCAAATTTACAAATTTTAATATGACCCCTATGGATATTCCATGGAGAGGAGTAGTACCTGTTGACTTTTGGGCAATGGAATCTTGCCAACTATTGTAAACCACCCTGAGTCCCTATGGGTGAAAAGGGTGGGGTAAAAGTGATGTAAATAAATAAATTAGGGAGCCAGCTATCCCTGGCCACTGCTGCCACTATTGTCCCTTTCAGGCATTCAAAAAAGCCTTTCACCACTTTGCTCAGAGAAGAGGATGTTTCCTTCTGTTGATGAAAATTAAGGGACAGAATTAACTCTGATGAAAAGGTAACAATTCCTTTCTCTGGGTAGAGTAGCCCAAAAGTAAGAACTTAGTCAATTCTGAGAAAACCTAAAAGAAGCCCCATCCTCTCTTTTCGCTTCATGCTCTTTTTAGAGGAAATGCCAAAGACTCACTGCACTGCCATTTTCCTGCCCAAAAAACCAGAAGCAACAGAGAATCAGGAAGGCTGATGCTTCCTTATGTTCTCCCAGGCCAAGCAAATATTTTGCCTTTCATAACTCTAATTAGAGAACACAGCAATTTATTTTTGGATAATAGTTAAGATACGGTGGCACAGCAGGTTAAACCACTGAGCTGTTGAACTTGCTGGCAGAAAAGTCAGCGGTTCGAATCCGGAGAGTGGAGTGAGCTCCCGCTGTTAGCCCCAGTTTCTGCCAACCTAGCAGTTCGAAAACATGCAATTATGAGTAGATCAATAGGTACTGCTCCTATGGGATAGTAACAGTGTTCCATGCAGTCATGACAGCCACATGATCTTGGAGATGTCTACAGACAATGCCATTTCTTCGGCTTAGAAATGTACCAACTTCCAGAGTTGGACACGACTAGACTTAATGTCAGGGGAAAACATTTATCTTTGTCTATGATAAGTACTACTTACATTGGCCCATGGATAAATCAACCCAAGTTTTATTAAGTCAATTTTGACTAAAATTTCTGGATCTGTACACATGTATGTACATTAAGTTTGTTTCTCGCTTTTCTGACCAGACTGTATCCACTCTTTAGTGCACTCTGCTGCAATGTACCAAAATGTATATTACAAGAAGCCTAAGGTAGAAGGCTGATTTAATTTGATAAAATGTTGTTTGGTTACATCCAAATTAAAATATGAAATAGATTGGAACTCCCTTCCCAGATAAACAGATAAAGCCTCTTTGTTGGTTTCGAGGAGAACCTAAAGGCATTACTATTTGGGTCAGCTTTGAGATGTTTTCATCTGTTTATGTCATTTTCATCATATTTTATGTATTTTTGTTTATACTTGATTAACTTTCCAGTGATGAATCAATATGGATTATTATAAAAGACTGTTTAGGCAGATACCCTAAAGAACAGGCTGCTAAATCTAATCAATTAAATAAACTTAATTGCCTCACATACATTCACATAATGTTTATAATAGTTTCTAAAAGGAAGGCAGCAACAGAAAAAGGCAGGACTGAGGATGTTATGCCACTACACTAATAGCTTCTAGTTATTCTGGTATGTGTGTTATCATGTGGGTGTGAACTACTAAAAAGATCTCATATTGACAAATTGGTGCCCATCATTCCCCCTCCCCCTCCCCCTCCCAAATGAGTCACTTCAAAGTAGCCAGACTCCCTGATAACGTAATTATAGAGTACATTCATGTGAAAGTTAGAGCACAACTCACAATTAAAAGCTGGCTTCTGATAACATAACTTACATTCTGTGTCTTGGCCAAGATAATAGACTGGCAAATCCATGATAAGGACTTTGGGAGCCAACTGACATGCCCTTTTCCCAGGCTTTATCCAATGAAGACCATCTATTTTATTTCTACCAGCAATGACATAAAAAAGATATTGGAACAGACTCGGAACCTCCCCTTCTGGAACAATACTCAGCTCATTAAATAAAGTGAATCTATCCTGCCTCCCAACCTGAGCCACACTTTCTGAATTTCCAGTTTTGAAAAAATAAACCCAGGCTGTAATCTTCAGATAGAAATTTCAGGAACTTGTTTGCTGAATGGATCCTCAAAAACTCAGTCTAAAAATTAATAGTGTGAGGGATGCCATGGCACTGTTCATGAAAACCCTATCAGTTTAAAAAACACACTCTATGAGCCTGCCAAAGTGAAGGAAAATTCATGAGTATTCATTTCAGTAGGAAAATTAAGCTTGTGTTGCAACGGTGGATGAAAAATAAAAAAAATTGTTCAAGGCTTGTCGTTGTTGTGTGCCTTCAGTTGTTTCTAACTTACAATGACCTCAAATTGAACTGATTACAGACTTTTCTTTCTACAAACCTAGTAGACATTTACGATTGACTGGGGAGGGCCTTCCTTCTGTCCCACCACCCACGTTATTGCATTTGGTGGGAACACAGGAGAGGGCCTTTTTCATGGCTGCTCCCAGTATGTGTAATTTCCTCCAGTCCAGGGTGGCCCCATCCCTGTTGGCCCTTTTCCTGAAAGCAGGCATTTGGGGAAAGAAAAGGGACACGTTACTGGGGTGATTGTGGGTGGGATTATTTTTTTGAGGGAATGGCTGTTTTAAATTCATTTTAATTGTATTAATTGTATTTTAACTATATTTTTAACCTAACACGGACAATACTGTTTAATTTACTTTTTAAAAAATTCTATCGGCTTTGTTTTAAATTGATCAAAGTGTGTCACTGTTAGGCTCCTTGAGTCCCCTTGGGAAGGAAGGTAGGGTACAAATAAAGTTAACAACAACAACAACAAAATTTTTCCTGGGGCAGGAAGTGTGTGACCTGCCCAGGATCATGTGTTTTCATGGCTTTAGACCTTGTTTTCCAGAGTCAACTCCAACATTTCCTTTAAAAAATGTATTTAACAATGTGGTTCATAAGTGAGTTTTAGTAAGGCAAAAGCTTAGAACAATCAGTGTCAACATCTAAGTGATCTGGCTTAAAACCTGATTGAGTCATTAAAATCCTTCTTGAGCAAAGATGAATAATTCAAAAGATTAAGGTATCTGAAAGGGAGTTTGGCAGGCCTCTTGAGGGAAAGAATCCCACTCTCCAAAATGTTCTGTCATACTTACTTACTTACTTTACTGTCATTCTCACTATGTTCTGTCATAGTTATTCACTGATCAGTCACTGTGGTTGGACAGAAAGAGCAAGGTCTCTGAAAGTGATCCTAAAACTCAAGAATGGATCCAATCTCAAGATTCAAATATAGGTTTAGGCATACAATCTGATCCAATTACATTAAACACAGCACTATCTCTTTAAAATTAATACAGTGGTTTTGATATAAAAAAATAGATGCATCACATGCCAACCAATTTACTCTTTCAAACATCTCAGTTGTCACATTGGATACAAACTTAATTTTCTGGACTGTTTTTGCAAAACACATTGCAATAAATTTCCCTGCTATAACAAATGTTGAATAGTGACAGCTAAATCCATCTTCTTAGTTGAGAAATCAGACTAAGCTGGTAAAGTGCATTTATAGATGCCACAAACATGTGGGCCTCAAGAATAGCATCAGGTTCACTAGAACACTGCTTCTTAAACTGTGGGTCCTTTCTGCAATTAGGGTCCCCTAGCTCAATGTTGGGGTCATAAAAAATCTGGCAATAGTAAAAGGTTTCTGAATGCCAGCCATTTACACGAATCTGTTAACAACAACATGCAGTGACTCCACAGAAAATGCTTCAGCTGTACTCCACAAAAAGGAAAATGAGCCTGTTTAGCAAGTCTTGCAAATGCTGATTTATTATTAATATTTTATTTTATGCCTATTTTGTATACCTATATACCTGAGTTTATGTAAAAAAATGATTGGATGGAAAGTGTTTAAGAAGCTCTGCATTAGAACTTCCATACCGCATGGATTATTCTTCAGGGCGTGTGCAATGCTATTGGTTGGTTGGATATGTTTTTATTGTATTTCATATGCTTGTTTTTATATGTTTACATGTTTTAAATGCACTTTGATATCATATTTTATGCTGTATTTGGACTTGGCTCCCATGTGAGCTGCCCCTTGTCCCTTTGGGGAGATGGGGTGGGATACAAAAATAAAGTTATTATTATATATTATTATAATGCATTCTAAGGCAGTTTGCAGGAGCCCCGGTGGCGAAGTGTGTTAAAGCACTGAGCTGCTGAACTTGCAGACTGAAAAGTCCCAGGTTCAAATCCCGGGAGCGGAGTGAGCGCCCGCTGTTGCTCCAGCTTCTGCCAACCTAGCAATTTGAAAACATGCCAATGTGAGTAGATCAATAGGTACTGCTCCAGCGGGAAGGTAACAGTGCTCCATGCAGTCATGCTGGCCACATGACCTTGGAGGTGTCTACAGACAACGCCGGCTCTTCAGCTTAGAAATGGAGATGAGCACCAACCTCCAGAGTCAGACATGACTGGACTTAACGTCAGGGGAAAACTTTACCTTTAAGGCAGTTTGCACAGATCTACCCTGATCCATAGAATTTCTAATCAGTAATACTTCCCACTTGGTGGGATTAAGTTCCACTTTGTTGACAGTGGAACTAAGAAAACCATTTGTTGCTCATCTCTGAAGAATTGTGATTCTTGGTGACATATTCTAGACTGCATCTATTCAGGTTATATATGGAGCTAAGCATAGCTAAATGCTACTCCATTAAAATGAAGCATTCATTCACTCCAAGACCAAATTAAAACTAGATGCTAGAAACAAGATAATTATTTCAGCGGGATGGTGAGTTCTGGGAGTTGTAATTCAAAATATAATTTCCCTCTAAACTCTGCTCCTGTGTTCATCTAATGCACTTTAGAATCTTTTTTCTGTAGGGAACAATTGAATTATAGGCTGATGTCCAACGATGAAACTACAGCTCCCACTACAACCATAATGCCTGTAGGATTCCAAGACATGTAGGTCAATAAAGTAACTTTTCCAAGCTTTGCAAGTATTGCAGCAAAGTTGTACTTTCCTTAATTCAGTGAGATCTAGGCCTTGCTTACATTTTATGAATTTATCAACCTTGGATTGACAAAGCTGAAATGCAGTGATGAAGAGCCTCCCTAAGGGAAGAAATAAATCAGCCTCCCAATTGATCCATTCCTTCTCAACAAATGGCTTAGTGTATTGATTGGAAAATTTTCTCTTTCTCTCTCTCAACATTGTCTTAACATTCATTTTGTTACTGTCCATTGTTTTTACTGAATGACATCACAAGTCAGGGCACCACAATATGTACTTGACCCAAATATTAATCAGTGGCACAATGTCAGAAAAGTAAGCTATTATTGATCATGCAAGGAAACAATGGCAGCTTTTATAGTAATGTATGTACTTTGGAACACAACTTTTATTAGGAAATATTACTTGCTAACAAAGAAGGCAGATCATCATCAGGTAAGGTCATAAAGACATCTATGATGAATTGGCCATATCAAATACATTTATTAGAGAATCACAGATTCTCTAACCAAATCCTTTTTCCTTCTGTGCTGTATATAGCAAATGGTTTGTAGAAAGTTTTCACTTGTAGACATTTTTATATACATAACATAATCAAATCAAACTGGTTCCCTCCTCCAAGAGAGAGGCTATGATGGGAAAAAATTGCGGGAAGCAAATAGGAAGCTATTTTACAGAAGCACAGCGTGCGTATGCACATTCTCCTTACTACCAGTGGTAGAGGAATCGTGCCCCTTGAGGTTATCTCAAGGTTGGCATGATGGCACAGAAGCCCCATTGCACAACTGGTAGGTAGAAACGTTGTGAGATGGGTAGCTCTTGACAGACTTTGCTCATCAATAGTGGGAAAAACATCATCTGGAAACCTGATCTGTCGCCACTTCTTCATAAAGTAAAATGGGAAAGAATGTATTTCATTTTGTCATATTACCCACAGCACACAATGTTTATACAACCAAAAGACTTCCACATGCATCTTCTACTTAGATCTGTGGATGTCAAGGGGTATGCATCTCACATACACTGAACTGAGAAGTTCTGTGTAAGGTCCTACATCTTTGCTTTTTTTTAAAAAAAAAAATCACTAAACAAGGGGGGAAATGAGGTCTTGTGCTTTGACAATTTTTTCATTCTGTGATTCCTGTCACTTAAATAATATAGTGTGCATGTGTCCATATGAACAAAATAATAATTCTTTCTTTCTTACTGGATCTACTGGTTGGAGAAGAACTGGTGCATGATGCAAACTGCTGCTTGTAGGTACAGAGGACACTTGGTGTTTGCTGGGATTTGGTTCCAGGGCCCCTACTATGGGTACCAATATTAGTGGATGCTCAAGTCCCATTAAAAACAATGCCATAATAAGCCTTATATATATAACATGGCTAAACCTAGCTTTGTTTTTGGGATTTCTTGTTTTGAACATTTCCAAGCTGTGGGTGGTTGAATCCATTGATGCAGAATTCGTGGATACAGAGAATTGACTGTATTCCTTTCTGAATAGAAAGGCTATTATTTTAGTGCATTTGTTGTTTTGTTCCACACCAGTCGTATTTAAATTGTAGAAACTATTTGAGGGGGAAACAGAAGGAAAGGGGACTTGGGTGTTATGCAATTCTTGCAGTATAAGTGATACACACATACTCCCTCTGCACATGAAGCCTCAGATGTTCCTAGTCATAGTTCTGATTCCCCCCTTCTGCAAACTATCTAGGACACTGTTTACTCCATCCCAGGAAGCATGTGTACTTTAATCTGGTGATAAGAAGGCAAGTGCTCTTTCCCCTACACCAAATAATGGTGAGTTTTTCTTTATGGCCACAAAATGTAGGGAAGGAGTTGAACTCATACTCCATGTTCATACATGTCGGTCATCAATACATCTGGGGAGATGACAGAGCTGCTATATTTTATTATTCAAAAGGCTGGAAAAGAATCAAAGCTAAACAGAGAAAATACAGAAGGAAAATGCTTTTCCCACATGATGGAAATGACTCAAAAACCGAATCATAGAATCATAGAGTTGGAAGAGACCTTGTGGGCCATCCAGTCCAACTTCCTGCCAAGAAGCAGGAAATCACATTCAAAACACCCCCGACAGATGGCCATCTAGATTCTGCTTAACAGCCTCCTAAGAAGGAGCCTCCACCACACTCTGCGGCTGAGAGTTCAACTACTTAACAGCTCTCACAGTGAGGAAATTCTTCCTAATGTTCAGGTGGAATCTCCTTTCAGTTTAAAGCCACTGTTCCACATCCTAGTCTCCAGGGCAGCAGAAAACAAGCTTGCTCCCTTCTCCCTATGATGTCCCTTCACGTATTTGTACATGGCTATCATGTCTCCTCTCAGCCTTCTCTTCTGCAGGCTAAACATGCCCAACTCTTTAAGCTGCTCCTCATAGGGCTTGTTCTCCAGACCCTTGATCATTTTAGCCAGTGGACACATTCCAGATGTCAACATCTCCCTTCAATTGCGGTGCCCAGAACTGGATACAGTGTGATTCCAGGTGTGGTCTGAACAAGACAGAATAGAAGGGTAGCATGGCTTCCCTGGATCTAGACACTATACTCCTATTTATGCAGGCCAAAATCCCATTGGCTTTTTTAGCTGCCACATCACATTGTTGGCTCATGTTTAACTTCTTGTCCATGAGGACTCCAGAATCTTTTTCACACATACTCCTGTCGAGCCAGGCATCCCCCATTCTGTACCTTTGCATTTCATTTTTTCTGCCTAAATGTAGTATATTGTATTTGTCCGTCTTAAACTTCTTTTTGTTAGTTTCAGCCCATCTCTCTAATCTGTTAATATCGTTTTGAATTCTGCTCCTGTCTTCTGGAATATTAGCTATCCCTCCCAATTTGGTGTCATCTGCAACCTTGATGATCATGGCTTCTAACCCTTCGTCTAAGTCGTTAATAAAGATGTTGAACAGAACCGAATGAACAAGGTGAGGACAAATGAGTAAATAAAATCCCCGTCATGGAAGCATTCTGTATACTCTCGTTACTAAGATGCTGACTTCCTATTTTCTGTTTTTAAGAATATGTCAAGTATGTCTCATTTGTAGGTTTTATTTAGAATCACAATCTTCATGTTGCTATTTACTCCCAGCAAATGTGGGCCTGTCCTCATTTACTGTTGTGGAGATTAACAAATTGTCTAGATTTAGCATTTCGGGGGGAAGAAAAGCATTCATCACTTTTAGTTCACATTTTGAATATTATTGCAATTAATTTTCTATATGGAGAAGCTCAGTGAAAGGGAAGGCTATACAAGCAGCATAAAGCATAACAAAAGGATATCTGGAATGCAGACAAACAAAAGCATGGGATAATTTAATTTGTTGCTCTGTTGCATTCCTGTTATCATCTAATTATCTAATTTATACATGTAAGGATGGAAATGCTATACTAATAGAAATATCAGAAATAATTGTAACTGACATAGCTGTTTTTCATCTTTTGCTAGCCTCTTCCCTCTGTATTTTCAATTTATATTATTTTAATCATCAAATTATATTCTTCTTCTTTTTTTAAAAAAACCCACAAATTTCCTGTTTGAGGCCGGACTGAATTTTTGTCTTATATACCTAACTGCTCATGCTCCCGCAGTGATAAAGTGGTGGCAAGGTATAAGCTTCCTTATCAGCCTATACCCAAGTTCCCCTTTTGTAAAAAAATACCTTAAAGCGCATGCACACACACACACACATACACACACACACCTTTCACATCATAAAAACATGTGGGAATACATTTACTTCTGTCTCAAATCCAGATGAGATTTCCACTTTGGCCTCAGTCTTTTTTTGATCCTACACCCATTGGCCATAAGTCAATTATTTTGGAGGAAATGCAAAAGATTATATAGAAAAGAACATTCTATAATTTAAGTTATTACAGCTGTTAATGATTACTCATTATATATTCCTTTATGGTACAAAGAACTGAAAGTTTTTACTTCAGAACAATTTCTCAGATGGAGAAACAGTGTAACTTGATCAGTGTTGCTCAGAGGATTTTCACAGAAAAAAAGAAAAATACATTAGGTAAAACACTAATTGTGCATGCGTTTTAGAAACTCACTGCATGAAACTGACATAAACCAGTATTCAGTCCTTCACATGATCTTAAAACTGAACCAGAAGGCATGCTAATCAGGTTTAATGAGAAATTTTGTAAAGGAGTAGAATAATTCATAACATACGATGACACTGCTTCTTTAATTCTAGTTGCAAGAGGGCCATTTTCAAAAACTTGCTCCTCACTGAGCATTGAGAATAAGAACTTTTACACATTTTAGTAAGTCTTCACATTTTAGGATTTTTGGCCAAAAAAAATGTATAATGGTGCTTTCATGAAAGGCAGCGGTTTCTGGAAAAAAATACAATGGGGGAATAAGCTTTTGTGCAAATTACAACATAACATGGATATATATATATATATATATATTAGTGTGAAAGAAAATACATCAAGAATATGTTGTTCCTACACATGATCTTTAGTGAAATGCCACGACTCCCCTGCAATTCTCTCAAAATAAATGATACATCTTACACAGTTATGTCAAGTACAGTATGTCTCATGTATATGTCCCATACTGTATCTGTCAAAAATGCCCTTTGGGAAAACCACTAATAGTCCACAGGAGCACTGTGGAAAGAATCGTGAATGATTTGAACTTTCAAAACATTTCTATATGATTTGCACACTTTAATAATAAAATAAGGTTGACATAATTCAGGCAACACACATTCTGTTGATTGAAATGACAGCGGAATGCCATAGTAAGCTAAATGTTAATGACAGTTTTAACTCCTTTGGAGTTATTTTCTTCTTAGAAAACTTGACACGTAAATAGCTGTAGACTAGTTAAAGTATGATTGCTATAAACAGAGGCATACAGGCTAAAGAACGGGTACATTGGTATCAACTGTCTATGCCAAAGAATGTTATAATTTGTTCAAAGTTTACGAAAGGCCTGATAAATGCATTTGTTTTTATTACTTAGGAGAGGTTGCAAGTCATCACCCTTAGAAGCAAAACGAGTGACTTGCTCATGATGTTCAACAGCTTTTCATGGCCTTTAGCTAATCCTTTCACAGCTGTTGAAAGTTACAGTTACAGTAGAGTCTCACTTATCAAATACTCGCTTATCCAACATTCTGGATTATCCAATGCATTTTTGTAGTCAATGTTTTCAATATATCGTGATATTTTGGTGCTAAATTCATAAACACAGTAATTACTACATAGCATTACTGCGTATTGAACTACTTTTTCTGCCAAATTTGTTGTCTAACATGATGTTTTGGTGCTTCATTTGTAAAATCATAACCTAATTTGATGTTTAATAGGCTTTTCATTAATGCCTCCTTATTATCCAACATATTCGCTTATCCAACATTCTGCCGGCCCATTTATGTTGGATAAGTGAGACTCTAGTATGAGCTGCTTAAGAACCAGCACACTTTGTAAGGTCACTATTTTCAGCAACACTGTTTCTTTCTGTATGATTCCCTCTCCATGATGGCAGCCCACAGTGATGTACTTCTGCTGGAAGGTGACCATAAAATTGCAGTGGAGGATTTAAAAAATGACTAGAGAATTGTCCTTTCTAGGCATTTTCTAGGTCTTCTGGTATGATTCCATGATTTGCTTCAGCAGGCAGTCCAAGGTACTGTTCATTTACATCTTTTTAGAATAGAGGTACCACACTAGAGCTTAAAATGTAGGCAAAGAGTATGCACTTCACTTGAAATCCTGTAGCTGCTTCCCACAGAATTCTGGGGCTTATATTTAAATGAGATCCAAGACTCTGGCTGGGCATTTTCTCCCTAAAATGTCTTGGGAGTATCCTTCACACAATACACAAGAAACTACAATTGAGCTCAAATAGCTCAAAAACCACCACCATCACTGCAGTCACAATTCATCAGTTAATTATAAAATAGATGTCCCAAAAAGTGACAATATGTAATTGATATGCAGAAAGCCAAAATTCCAAATTGTGAGGAGCTTCCTAGAAACAAAAATAAGTCAAAATATAAAGTTTATATTTTTGCCATGTTTCCGAATTCAAGTCAAAACTTCAACAAGGACTCTCCAGAAATAAATCAGGGAGTCTGTCATAACTCACTATGTTTTTCAAGGATTAGAAATCAGAAGAAGTCTCACTAAAGAAATGTTTCAATCCACCTCAAAATATCCTTTTGGCTAAATTCGAAGGGAACTTTAACCATCTGTATAAGCAACTCTGTGAATTTGGCCAAGAATGGACTTCTGAAATTTTCTGTACTCCATTTTTTCATACATAAAAGTTTGAAATGTGTCTCACCAAGTAGTCCTTTTAGCTTTTATTTCTTTATGCATTGCCGTTTGCCTCGATCCCATTATTGCTTTTCTAAAGAACAAAGAAACAAAAGAAAATAATATCTGAGCAGAAGTAATTAACAAAAGGAAGATTGCTTGTGGTCTCTGAGGTATTTCTTAGAGTGTTAGTCCTAGAGCTTTGATAGGAAGATGTTACAAAGAACAGTGTGAAGGGGTTGAGGGATATGGTGATGGGCATATACAAATCAGCAAATATGATGCCTCAGGCATTTTAGCTCTGTTCTATTAGATGAAATGATGCCAGTGGAATCAATGTCAAGAACAAGCAATCATGCTGGTATTTATTTACTATTTAAATAGGGCTTTAAGGTTATAACTGTATAACTTTATTTGAGCTTCACCATGGAAGACTTAAACTTGACCCTCTAGACCAGGGGTCCTCAAACTTTTAAAGCAGAGGGCCGGTCCACAATCTTTCAGACTGTTGAGGGGCCGAATTATCATTTGAAAAAAAAAAAAACGAACAAATTCCTATGCACACTGCACATGTCTTATTTGTAGTGCAAAACAACAACAATAACAATGAAAGACCAATACAATATTTTAAAATGAAAATAATTTTAACCAACATAAACCTATCAGGATTTCAATAGGAAGTGTGGGCCTGCTTCTGGCCAATGAGATAGTCAGGTTAATTAGGATTGTTGTTGTGTGTCTTCAAGTCATTTCAGACTTTGGGCGAGCCTGAGTCTAAAATTATTCCTTTATTTATTTACTACATTTATTTACTACATTTATATCCCACCCTTCTCACCCCAAAGGGGACTCAGAGCAGCTGTATGTACATACAATATATTATATTATTAGCATAGCACAATATTAGCATTATATATTACTATACATTGAACTATACCACTACACTGTAATATTATATGTAATATATAACATATAAATTTAATAATATTATATGGTATTATTATTAGTATTATATTGTTTAACATTATAATATTTTTATCAATATTATATGTATATATAATATATTATATTATTAAAACTGATATAAAAATATTATATTATAAAATGGAGGGAGGGGGCCAGGTAAATGACCTTGGAGGGCCGCATCCGGCCCCCGGGCCTTAGTCTGGGGACCCCTGCTCTAGACATTGAACAAATATTTTAGGTAAATGTCAATTAATCTATGGTCCGGATAAATGTACAGTAGACTTACCAAAGTATTAAGGATTATAATTAAGTATTTATTATACCTTGTCGTGAACTTTCAGGAGCATTCCTTTCTACTGGCAGGTGAATATACTGTCCACTGGACTGTATTATTCTAGTTAGTAACAACACATTGCAATCTTATTCTGTTATACCAATATATACAACTTGTCAAGAAACTGTTTGGCATTGGTTTTAATGAATAAATTATAAGATCCTACACAAAATATTGGTAGGTGGAGAAAAATGAATTTAGCATGTTTATTAGCTATCTTAATACCTCGGTACTGGCAGAGAAAAATGAAAATTCCTTGACTGGGGTTAACCAAATGTGAGCTAATATGTGTTAGAGAATCTCATTATGATGATTATGTGTGACTTAAAGTCAAACTCATTCAAAGATTGCCCAGATATCTCTGGAATAAGACTTACTGCTGTATGTGGTGTTTTGCGAAATATGCTTGGGTTATGCATCCAGTAGATGGCACATAATGGATTAATGAACTGTCAAGGTGAAACCCATTTGTTTCCCCCTTATCACTCACAGAACAGGTGTCCTGTCAGCCTCTTCCAGTCTCTACACACAAAGCCTGGGAAACCTTGCCACTTTTTTCATCTGAGAAATGGAAGGAAAAGATGACTTCATTTACAACTTGGTAATAATCTTCTGTTTGTGCATTATGACCTTTCGCTATCTGGTGTCTAGGCAGTTGCCTTCAATCACAATGTGCCAGTGACTTCCCTGCTGTGGTTTTACAGAGCAGCAGGAATTATAGACCACTATAGTCATTATAGTCAATGCCACTATGCATATGAAATGTCATTTGAACATAGTTTTTAAAAGATGAGGAAATGAAGCATCCAAGCAGGAAGTATTATTAAGGTTGAACACACACACAGTGGTCTATGGTGAAGTCTAATTCCAATCTGTGTAAATATCATGCGCATTTGATCCTAAACCCATTCTGTTTTATTTTCAGCAATTTTTACAAAAATAAAAATTTGGAATTTTAATTGAACACATTATTCTCTATTTTGGTATACATTTTGCAAATTTGATAGTTTTGCAGCCCAAAAGGTTGTTTGCTTCATAACACTGTTCAGGAGGTGGCAACAAAGTACAGTAGAGTCTCGCTTATCCGACATAAATGGGCCAGCAGAACGTTGGATAAGTGAATATGTTGGATAATAAGGAGAGATTAAGGAAAAGCCTATTAAACATCAAATTAGGTTATGATTTTACAAATTAAGCACAAAAACATTATGTTACACAACAAATTTGACAGAAAAAGTAGTTCAATACACAGTAATGCTATGTAGTAATTACTGTATTTACGAATTTAGCACCAAAATATCACGATGTATTGAAAACACTGACTACAAAAATGCGTTGGATAATCCAGAACATTGGATAAGCAAGTGTTGGATAAGTGAGACTCTACTGTACATCCTAAAGGAAAAGAAAATCAAGAAGGCAATATAGTTGTCTGCTGAGACACTGAAAGTAGCCTAAGGAAGAAGGAAAGCAAAAGGAAACAGTGATAGAGGGAGATATGCCCAATTAAATGCACAATTCCAAAGGTTAGCCAGAAGAGATAAGGAACTATTTTAAACAAGCAATGCATGGAAGTGGAATAAGACAATAGAATAGGAAGGACAAGAAACCTCTTCCAGAAAATTAGAAACATCAGAGATAAAATTTCAGGCAAAAATGGGCATGATCAAAAACAAAGATGGCAAGGACCTAACAGAAGCAGAAGGTGGCGAGACTATACAGAAGATCTGTATAGTAAAGATAATAATATTGAGGATAGCTTTGATGGTGTGGTGAGTGAATTAGAACCAGACAACCTGAGGAGTGAGGTTGAATGGGCCTTAAGAATCATTGCTAATAACAAGGCAGCAGGAGACAATGGGATCCCGGCTGAATTGTTAAAAATCTTGATGATGCTTTCAAGGTGATGCATGCCATATGCCAGCAAATATGGAAAACACAAGGATGGCCATCAGATTGTAAAAAAAACAACAAACCAATTTATATCCCCATACCAAAAAAAAAGAAAAAAAAGGGAAACACTAAATAATGCTCAAACTTTTGTACAGTAGCACTTATTTCACATGCCAGTAAGGTAATGTTCAAGATCCTGCAAAGTAGACTCCAGCAATACATGGAGCGAGAATTGCCAGATGTACAAGCTGGGTTTAGAAAAGGCAGAGGAACAAGAGACCAAATTGTCAATATCTGCTGAATAATGGAGAAAGGTAGGGAGTTTTAGAAAACATCTATTTCTGTTTTATTGACTATTCTAAAGCCTTTGACTGTGTGGATCATAATAAACTGTGGCAAGTTTTTGGTGGTATGGTGATACCAAGTCACCTTGTCTGTCTCCTGAGGAATCTGTATAACAACTAAGTAGCAACAGTAAGAACAGGCCACGAAACAACAGACTGGTCCATGAGGTCATGAAGAGTCAGAAGCAACTGAACAAATAAACAACAACAAAAAGTTAAAGTGGCACTAATTCTGGAGTGTAGATGCACCCTATGATAGCTTCTCCAGTGGGAAAACAGATTAAGATATATATGTGCACAGGCTTATGGGAGCTTACTTGCCTAACATTGTCTAATTTGGGGACAGAGGATGACCATCAAAGATGCCTTTGATATTGCTCACAGTTAGTGCCCCTCCCCGTGGGCCCACTGAAGAACTTTGCCTGTTTGCCAAAATTCTTTCAGATTCTGCCTATACTGTATGTGTCTTCAAGACATTGCTAGCAAATAAACATTTTTGGCAGAAGACAATAGATACATAGATTCTCAGTCCTTTGGCACACACATATTAAACATTGAAATATGTGAAAAGCATGTTTTCCCTCTGCAAGCTCTCCAGTTTCACGACAGGCAAGACTGCAACTATTATTCTTCTCATGAAAAAGAATTAACACAAATAATTCTGCCCAGAGGAAAACAGTTATTCTCTTTGACCCTTCAAGCCCTAAGCATGCCTTGTTCCATTTGAGTTTTGCCAAAATCTGGGGGAGGGAGCAGGAATCCAGTTTGGTCAATTGCACACGATTTAGAGATGTTACAGAAAGTTCATTCTATGAAAAAGGATTTTTAAAGTTCACATGAGATCCTCTGACTACTACAAGCAGCTTTGACATTTGATCTGTACTACAGAGGGAAATAGCTGCTCCAAAAATATGCTAACCATCCTCTCTTTTGTTTGCATTCTATTCAGTGGATTGCATAAATATTCAAAATCCACAGAAAAGGAACAAATCAAAATGTTTGACATTCTACCTCACATTCCTGGCATTACTTTAGGGACTGGAATACAGTGCAAATCTACAATTCTTTTCAAATATTGGTTCCATAGATATTTTTTCATGCCAGGTCTTCCTTGTCTTGTTTTGCCCTTAATTCCCTTCCAGCATAGCATTCTATATTTCCAATAGGGATTTTAATGGGACATCAACAAGTAAATTAGACAAACAATGTCTGTTTTATGAATCTGCTTTTTATAGATTACTAGCTGTGCCCAGCCACGCGTTGCTGTGGCGTTGTCTGGTGGTGTTGGTGAGAAATTGTTGAGGTAGTGGTGGTATTGACTGTCTGTTGTATGGTTGTCTTTATGTTTAGTATGCACACTGAAGTGGATTATATGGCAGTGTGGAGTCAAGATAATCCAGTTCAAAGCAGATAATATAAGATTATAAATGGGTTATATAGCTGGGTGGAAGGGCCTTGAGTCTACACTGCCATATAATCCAGTTAAAATCTGATAATCTGTGGAAGAGGCCTAAGTGAGGCCTAACTGTGCCTGTCCCCTGGGCTGAGTAGGTTGCTAGGAGACCAAGTGGGCGGAGCTTAGCCTTCAAACTGGCAGCAATTGGATAAAAACAATTATTCCTCTCCCTGTAATTAGGACTTTATTTTTCTTTTCTTTTTGTTGTATCAACCTAGAGCCGTGAATGATGGGTTGTGTTGTCAAATTTCGAGGTTGGGGGGCCTGTAGTTTTGTTGTTTTGTCCGCTGCCCTGATGCCATTACTCTTTTATATATATAGATTGTAGCTTTACTCAGATATTAACATTATTATTATTATTACATTTTGTGAACCATACTGTTACTGCTAGATGGAAGCTGGTTTATAAATATTTAATTTAAAAGGTATGATAAAAGGCATAATAGCTTAAATGGCACAGGGCAGTCTTGGCTGCCCACTAGAAGCTCAGAAAAATGAAGCTTGCCTGATTTTTGTGAAATATCCATCTCAGATATGCATCCAACCAGCTTATCAAGATGGTGGGATGCTAAGTACAACTCTCTCTAGCTCCTTGTATATTTGTCAACAAAGTATGTCATATGTAAATTGCATATTTAAATAATTATGTCTTTTATATGAAGAAAAAATAAAAAATAATAAGGGAAAAGAAGAACGGAAAGAACACGGTAGTAGAGATGACTGAGTAGAAGGTTTAAGATCATATTTTGAAAAATTGTAACAATATATGCATTTACACTTGGAGATTCATTTAAAAGACCATACCTAAATGAAAGGTTCTGAGTAATTGAATGCTTTCTCATATCTTGTTTGAAGAAAAACCTGCTAGAAATAATCTGATTTCTCTGCTTCAAAAGGGAGCACCTAGCATTGAAATTTCATCCTATCTCTGTTTCCACATCAAAGCACTGGATTACCAGCTTGTGGATTTGGTGTTCTTGTTTAGTTTTAAAAATGATTTGACAGATAATATGTCAGCATATGCTGCCAATTTTTAAAAGGCCATTTTCAGTTCTTTGCCTCACAGGACGAAGCAGCCATTTGGCTGCCAAATCTCTGCCTCACAGACTTGAAGGCTGTTTGGGGAAACAGCAAGAATAGGTACCATATCAATACCTAATGGATACAAAAGGTCAGCCACATATTTAACTAAGAAATTTAAAGAATGACCCTAAGAACATTCAGGAAATAAGATACACATTGACTGTATTTGACAAAAACAGCTACAAATGCACAACATAGGGTGCATATGCAATTGTACAAATACTACAATTTGACCCCACTCTAATAATAATAATAATAATAATAATAATAATAATAATAATAATAATAATAATAAGTAAAGGGAAGTGAAGAACCTGCTTTGATTGAAGTCAAAAATCAGAAACTCCTCAAAGCACAGCAGACAAAAAACCAGTACAAGAAAACCGCACTATAAACTAGAGCTGACAGCTGGCACAACAAAACATTGCATGGAAAGTTCCTTGACAAAATTGAAGGAAAAGCTGACAAGGAGAAGACCTGGCTATGGCTCATGAATGGGACCCTGAAGAACGAGACAGAAGGCCTGATCCTTGCAGCCCAGGAGCAAGCCATCAGAACAAATGCAATTAAGGCCAAGTTCGAAAAAAATCAGCTGATGACCCAAAATGCAGACTGTGCAAGGAAACCGATGAAACCATTGATCATATCCTCAGCTGCTGTAAGAAAATCGCACAGACAGACTACAAACAGAGGCACAACTATGTGGCTCAAATGATTCATTGGAACTTATGCCTCAAGTACCACCTCCCAGCAGTAAAGAACTGGTGAGATCACAAACCTGCAAAAGTATTGGAAAATGAGTACGCAAAGATAATGTGGGACTTCCTAATCCAGACTGACAAAGTTCTGGAACACAACCCACCAGACATCACAGTTGTGGAAAAGAAAAAGGTTTGGATCATTGATGTTGCCATCCCAGGTGACAGTCGCATTGACGAAAAACAACATGAAAAACTCAGCCGCTATCAGGACCTCAAGATTGAACTTCAAAGCCTCTGGCAGAAATCAGTGCAGGTGGTTCCGGTGGTGATGGGCACATTGGGTGCCGTGCCAAAAGATCTCAGCCGGCATTTGGAAACAATAGACATTGACAAAATTACGATCTGCCAACTGCAAAAGGCCACCCTACTGGTATCTGCGCGCATCATCCGAAAATACATCACACAGTCCTAGACACTTGGGAAGTGTTTGACTTGTGATTTTGTGATACGAAATCCAGCATATCTATCTTGTTTGCTGTGTCATAAATAATAGTAGTAATAATACTAATAATACTAATAATACTACTACTAATAATAATAATAATAATAATAATAATAAATTTTGTGCCATGGTTCAGAGATATGGAATTCTGGGAGCTGTAATTTTACATTGTATAGTTAGTTTTCTCTGTTAAAGAGCCCAAGAATACCATAGCATTGAGCAATTACAGTTAAAGTGGTGTCAAACTACATTCATTCTACAGTGTAGAATTACACATTTATGTCTGATTCATATTCATGATCCCTATGTATTCCTTAGTTTAGGGCATGCATTGGAATCATGGAAGTCCCCCAATCCCCACTTATCCAGCAGTTTCTGTGAGCCATAGGGCTCTGTTCCCCTGCTGAAGAGGAAGCAACTTATTGATGTCTTTACTTCCCTTTGCATGCTCTGGTATGAGAGGAAATTGTGTCCTATAACCTATTTCTAATTGTTGCACCAAAGATAATTTGTGAGAGGATGTACATCAGTCAACTACTTCACAATTGATCCCTATCAATCCTAGCAGCTGCAGCCTGGTAAAGCAGGGGTTGCAGTGGGGAGCAAGTCAGGAGATATCATGTAGCTACAGAACTACAGTCGATACATATTTGTAGCAATTGTAGTTAAGTTCCATTCCAAACCTGGATGCAGCAGACTATTTTTTTTATGAATTATAAGTTTAAAAAATGAAAGTGAAAGAAATAAAGATACATATTTAGGAAACAGAATTTCAGAATCTTGAATACTCTGTTTCCCTGAAAATAAGACCTAGTAGAGGTTTTGCTGCATTGCAAAATATAAGGCCTCCACTGAAAGTAAGACCTAGCAAAGTTTTTGTTTGGAAACATGTCTGCTGAACAGAACACCAGAGCATGCAGGATTGATAAATGTACATACCATAGATTATTGTACATGGAAATAATGGTAGTAACAAGAAATTCTTGATAGGATTCACAGTTTGGTTATGCTGGTTTATGATGACAACTACTGTACTGTATATAATAAATGTTCATTTCTTTGTTCAACAATAAATATGAATTCTACCTCATGGAAAAATAAGACCTAGCGTATCTTTGGGAGCAAAAAATAATATAAGACGCTGTCTTATTTTGGGGGAAACATGGTATATGAACAAAGTTACAATTTAGTTATAAATAAGAAGAACATATTGATCTCATGCCATTGGAATATGGATTAAGTAACCCAGGGTGGGGAAGTTCCCTAGAAGATTAAACTGAAATTACCTTAAGGCACACATTTGCGTGCACACAGAAGACAGGCTGTAAGAGGCCCAATGGGTTTGAGCTTGTCCTTCAGATAAACTTGACAAACAGCTTGTATTATATGATTGATGACTGTTACAAGGAGCCTTCCCAGAGCTTTCACTACTTAGCTAATGACTGTGTCACTTACTAAAATAGTACAGAATGCTATAAAAAGCTTCTTCTTAACCACTGGTGCAAGGACATTTAATGAGGTCTGCCTATAATATCCAAAATCCCCTGGAGGGCATCCTTACCTTCTGGTATATCTGATCTATATTTAAAAAATGTATTTCTTGCTTGCTTGTAGATGACAAGAAACCTATGTATCTGAATCCTGAGGCACTACTAATCCTATCCTGTCCCTGCAAAAAAGGGGTGGCTTTGGGAGATGGGGACAGGACAGGTTGTCTGACATTTTTTTGCTGGAGCACATGCTTTGTATTGTTAAACTTTATGTGTATACCACAATTCTTGCTAAGAGCAGGGGAATTATGGTTTACTCATGACCAAGAGACTGAAGAAGTCCCTCCCCGCTTTGTGTATGATGGCTCCTGTCTTACCCACTGCTTCTGCTGCTACATCTGCTGCTACCATCCCCTCCTTATCAGGTCAGGTCCCACTTAGTCTCCTGTTCTGGTTCTTCATCTAGCTCTGACAGCAGCACACCAAACTCCTGTGGCTCCTGAAGAACAGAAGAGTCACAGTGTGCCTACCTAGGTTCTGGCAGTGGTGACTGTGTATTATAGCACAGCTGGTTTGGAACAGTCCAGCAGGCCATCCAACCACCAGAGAGCTGGAGAAGAGAAGCATACCATCATTGCTGCCACCTCCAGAGCCAGGAGTCAGCCTAAGCAAGTTGATTTCCTCCTGGGTAAACAACTTTTTTTTTCATGTCAGGAGCAACCGGAGTTGCTTCTGGAGTGAGAGAATTGGCCGTCTGCAAGGACGTTTCCCAGGGGACACCCGGATGTTTTGATGTTTTGCCATCTTTGTGGGAGGCTTCTCTCATGTCCCTGCATGGGGCTGATAGAGGGAGCTCATCCGTGGTCTCCCCGGGTGGGATTCGAACCTGGCAGCCTTCAGGTCAGCAACCCAAACTTCAAGTCACAAGGCTTTTATCCCCTAGGCCACCAGAGGCTTACTCATGAGCAAACTGTTAAAATTATGCTGATTCAAATTTGGGTTGTAGGCAGCAGTACAATTTCAGCACATTATATTACAGGTAGGTAATACTGTAGGTAATAAAAGTGACACTACAATGTGACCCTAGCAGAGTGAACTCAAGGGCATCTCTGGGGCGGAATAATCTGATTTACAGCTGTGTTGATGTAGATAAGTCTGAGGAGCTTGGAATTCCCCAGAGGCTTAGCCTTCCTCTGCTCCTCTAGAAGATTCTACAGTCTAGGAACTTCAGGAAAATTAGCTGGCAGGATACATTTGCGACCTTCCTACATGACTCTACACACTGATGTTAATACATGACTCTACACACTGATGTTAATACATGACTCTACACACTGATGAAGAAAACAATAATTATGTGTATCGTTACCTAAAAAGGTGAACAGTGTGCTACCCTTTCTCATTTTTCCCCCTGGAAAAGTACACACCTTTTATAATAATAATAATAACTTTATTTTTATACCCCACCCCATCTCCCCGAAGAGACTCGGGGCGGCTTACATGGGGCCTGGCCCGATAAAACAAACAAATAACAGTAACAAAGCAATAAAACAATTATCCCAGTAAAAAACATCAACATCAATAAAAACAATCATTAAAATCAACAAGCAGGATACAGTGTTAAAAACAGGAGACTCCAGGCACCTACACTTTATTTTTTCTCTAGTTCTTCCAAATGGCTTGGGAGTCTAAAAAGTTCTACTTCATATTCCTGAGCCCGAACATGTTTTCTTCAACCTAAAAGTAGTTTTTCTATTAACTATTCCAAACAAGGGGGCAGAAAAGAGAGAAGGTGTCAAGCACCTGATCTATGTTTGTTCTAAAGCAACCGGTTTTTCCAGTTTTCTTACAGAGAAAAAGAGAAAAAAAGGTTTCTTACAAAGGAAGGACTAATTCCAAATTCCCAGACGATGAGTAAGCAGTATTTTGTTATTGTTGCAGAAAGTCATGTCAAGCGGTGTGATGACATTTTACCTTATAATGGGGTTGGTGGAAAACATCAAAGGAGTGCGAGGAGAATATTTATAACACAACAATACCCTCTTGTTAGTTGTACATCTACCAGCAAGTTAACAAAAATGTATCAAAGCTGATGGACCGGGACTTGCACATCGAGATTGATTCATTAGATGTAGATTTGGGTGAATGAAAAATTGTAAAGTATGTTTTGTTTGATTTTCTAATTTGGTTTAGAGGGTATGCACTTGGCCTAGGAATTAAAAGTAGCTGTGAAGAAAGAAACACTGAAAAGAAAATCAATTTCCAGATATACAGTATGGAACGCAAAAATGACTACAAATTGCACGCTTCTTTGTAACCCATACTTATGACACAGGGCCCTTCCACACAGTTGAATAAAATCCCACATCTTCTTATATGGCAGTGTGGACTCAGATAACTGAATTCATAGCAGATATTGTGGGATTTTCTACTTTCATATTTTGGGTTATATGACTGTGTGGAAGGGCCCTCAGGTGACATGTTGGTCATGTAACAGGAGCTTGGTTGCTTTAAGAATGAAACATAAGAAACAAAGAGGGAAATTATTCTTGGGTGCTGAAATACCAGCAATCTTGTAAAATTCATGGTTCTCAGAACCTTTCAAGCAAAGAATCAACTGGCTCATGCATCCAGAACTAAAATCCTATTTCATTCACAGCATTGTCCGAGCCAGCGCATTATGTTAGAATTCTCTATCTCATTTATGATTCAATTTAAGACTGAATGTCAATGAAACTGAATGTTGTGACTGCATTTTAGTCTCCTGCTGTACAATAAATGTCTGCACTAAGGATCTTATTTTCAGTGCAGGAGACCATTTTTTAGTGATGAAAGTTTAGTTTCATGGATATTATGACCATTACATCAAGTGATTTGTAAAATATAACAAGAAGAACTACTGTGTCTGGAAAGACAGAAAATAGATGTATTAACTCAGAGTGGTGTATTTAAAAGCTTCATTCTGTGTGAACCAAGATGAAAAAGCCTTATTTCTACCATTTCCAGATGGTTGGCAGCATTAATCTGTTGGAAAAAAATGAGAGTTTTTAAAAGCATGTCTTGTGGCGTCCTAAAGACAGAATTATCACCATCAGCATCATGGCATGATAAAGTATCAGAAGAAATATATAAAGTGCTGGTTGTTCTCCCTCTTTTTTCTTTGTTGGAAATGGAACAACAAGTGATTAATGTAGAATTTGATACTCTACAAAGTGGTCACACAATAAGAATAAATTCATCTTTTACAATCTGTGTAATATTTATCTTTACATAGATTATCATTGCTTCCAAGGGCTCATCTTGGATGGTTTAACACAATGTAAATCTGCCTCTGAAGTAGCCCTGAATTTAGCATTCACAGGCCGATTCCAGGGCTGCTGTTCACATGGCCTGGGACCACAACCACTTCTCTGGAGCATCATATCCTCTGCTTTCCATTGCTACTGCTGCTAACCAACCATGAAGCTCTTAAGAGTTTCAGACCACTTTCTGCTGATGCCAGAATGGGGCACCTGCAAGACCAACAAGAAGAAGGTCCTGCTCCTACTGTCCAGACTGTCTGAACAGAGTGTCCCCTAATGTTGCCAAAAACATGACAACATTTATTTAAATTTGATCCCGCCCCCTCAATACTTGCTAGAAGCCACCATGCATTATGGGAGCAGCCAATAATCCAGTTGCATTGAGTCCAGAATTATTGGTCAAATTTAGATAACATCAAGATCATGACTTAATATTTGTGAAGAAAAGTGTGCACATACAATTGACTACTCATCCTCTGAAAATCATGGATTCATTGAAGATTGCAGTAGCTCATCCCAATAGTAAGTATTAGTGTTATATGTAAATGTGACCAAAGATCTGACAGGTGTAAATTGAAGACTGGTAGAATCAAGATCTCCTGCCAACCTAGCAGTTTGAAAACATGCAAATGTGAGTAGATCAATAGGTACCGCTCCAGCGGGAAGGTAACGGCGCTCCATATAGTCATGCCGGCCACATGACCTGGAGATGTCTATGGACAATGCCAGCTCTTCGGCTCAGAAATGGAGATGAGCACCAACCCCCAGAGTCGGTCACGACTGGACTTAACATCAGGGGAAACCTTTACCTTTACCTAGAATCAAGATATGTCCATTTCAATACAATGCAACTCTGGTACCCATGGAAAATACATTTCCAGAATGTGCATATATACTCAAAACCACACATAATAGCAAATCCTATTGAAATGAAGGACTTTTAGCCCAAGATTACCATAGAGTAGTGGTTCTCAACCTGTGAGTCCCCAGATATTTAAGTTAAAAAAGAAGTTTTAAAATTCATGTATGTGGGCGAGTATATGTATTTGATTCCAAGCAGGAATCATGAGTCAGAGTAGGAGCCAGGGGGATGCAATTGATTAAACCCTTGTGCCAGCTGAACTACTGACCTAAAGGTTGGTGGCTCAAATCTACGAGATGGGGTGAGCTCCCATTTATCAGCCCTAGCTTCCCAAGTGGGGATATGAGAGAAGCCTCCTAGCAGGATGGCAACACATCCGGACATCCCCTGGGCAACGTCTCTGTAGACGGCAGATTCTTTTACACCAGAAGCAACTTGCAGTATGTTCACTTCTGACAAAATAAAAATGAGTCAGAGCAATCTAGAATGTTAGAATTTGAGGTACAGTGTTTTGGTCATACGATTTTCTCTGCAAAAATAACTTAGATACAATACAATACCCTACATCAGCTAAAGAGGAATGCTGAAAAATGTCTGGATATGTGCCATGCCTAAGGAAAAGGTCACTTTTCTGGAATTTCAGAACTGTTTCAAACAGTATGTCCAAAGAATCCTGACAGTTGTGAGAAAGCATGTTGCCCCTTGAATTTTCCAGTATGCAGAGAAAAAAATTCTCTGGGGAGTGGCCATATATTTAGATTTCATCATTAAAGTCAATATTTTCAATACAAGAAAAGGGTTTCACAAATCCACCATCTATAGCAAGAGATCTGTTTCCTCAATATTTTTTTAAAGTCATGATAGTTTAGATGGCTGATCTTTTGAACCCATACTTAAAACAGTATAGATGACTCAGAATCAAGCAGTTTCACCTTGTTTCTTCTTTAGGCACAACTGTGAGGAGATTTCGTCTCAGAATTCTGTCACAGTCAAATAAACCCCACTGAAGAATCTGACTTTTTTTTTCATCTTAAAGGAGCCTCGGGCTAATCATGCCTTTGTGAAACCCTAATGACTTTTCTATCAATAGCAGAGGAGCAACAGATGATGTTATCTGCTGGGACAATGATATTAATTCACTATAACAATTAACCGTGACTATCTGCAATATGCATGCTTCACACTGAAATTCATATATTAGTTAGTAATGTGGGATTTTATCATTCTTCCATTTTCTGGCAGTTCTGCCTTTGCAAATTACTGATGTTCATGATAGTGTAGCTACTTGCTGTGTAGCACTTATTATTCACATCAGTTACAAGACCAGAAGAAAAATTGTCTTATTTTATCTTAGTTCTTGAATCAATTGCCTAAAAAATGCAGACATTTTTTTTCCTTTTTGCTCAAATCTCTGTTTATGTCGGATGTTTCTATCACATTGCATTTTCAGACAGTAGTATGCCTTTCACCTCCCACAGCTAAAGAAAACACACAGGTATCTAAGATTCTTGTTTGTCTGGCAAAACTTTGCATAATCAGGTTAGCACAAGTTCAGTGTAAATTTTGTGCAGAATTGCCTGATAGATTTTTGTGTCTAATGATCATGACTTAGTCATAAGGGTAAGGAAGTAATGCTGATCCTATGCATGCCATTTCTGATTTTATTTCCCAATATCAATATCAATTTATATTGGTATTTATATCACACAAGTTTTAAAATTATTTTCCATTGAAGCACTTTTGTGTGCAAATCTGTCCTCGACATTTGGGCCACCAGTTTCCATTCTGATTCCCCAAACCCATTTACCAGAAAGTGATCACTGTGGTCAATGGGGATCTGTTCTTTTGTTGTTTGAGAACTAGCTACTAATATTCTCACATACTTCTGTGCGTAGTTTCTGGTGTAACTGATCACATGAAGAGGATAGGATGAACAGCCATTTCTTCCCGAATGATAGGAGAACAGAGCATTTCTGATTGCAATGGCTGCTGCCCAGTAAGTCGGTACAGGCGAAGTTGCATGGGGCTATATAAGGATCATGAATATAAAACAGTCACAAGGGCCGAATTCTAGTTTATGCATTCATGACTGCCCAACAAGATTATGACCTCTTTTTCGTACAAACAAGCTGTTTCTTACAAAAACTCAACTTTGCAGCACAGAAAACACTGTTTCCTGTGCATGAAACTTTTGTGTTTGTGCTGAAAACACAAAGAGTGCTTTTCTATGCAAAATAATTCTTCTGTAACCCTTTGGGATGCTTGAATACAAGGAGATCATTATGGGGGAATATTTCTTTTTTCCTCCAGCAGGGAGAAAACTACTGTTAAGTATTGATCTCCACATGCAAGGACAAAATAAAGGATTTGCCTCTGCTCTATAAGGTTTGAGTGTGTTCTCATGTTTATATCCATGCAAAAGAGGTGCCAGGACTCAAGTTTGCCTTGATTCTGATTTGAAAACGCTAGCGTGTGGGAACTCTTTCAAACACACAATGGTAAAGGGAAAACATTCTGAACTTTAATCTATCTTTACTTCATACATTCCACTGTTAAGCCCCAACTGAAAACAGATGCATGAGGCACAAATTAAACTCTGCTTGTAAGTCTTTTATCAGTATTGTGGGGAAAATATGTATTTATCATTCTTATCCCTTTTTGAATGAATAAGAGGTGAGGTATCACGATCTGCTACAGATGAGCAAGCCTAGCAAATGAAAAGCCCAAAGTGAAGAGATTCCTATAAAATCATTTCACACTTTTCTGGCCACAAGCACAAATTTTGCTGTATATGTTTAGTAACAGGGAAAGCAACAGGTGAAGGATACATAGGAAGACTGGTCCCTGATGAACAGCATAGAATGAGATTGTGGAGACAACAGAGCTTCTACACGTAAAATACATAACATTATCTTTGTCCAAAAAACCCCTACTTTTAGTCACAATATTTATTTATTATTTATTTATTTACAGTATTTATATTCTGCCCTTCTCACCCCGAAGGGGACTCAGGGCGGATCACATTGTACACATATAAGGCAAACATTCAATGCCATATAACATAGAACAGAGACAGAGACAGACGCAGAGGCAATTTAAACCTTCTCCAGCTTCCAGCTTCCAGCTTCCTGAGGGTATGCTTGATTCTGGCCACAGGGGGAGCAGCTGCTTCATCATCCACTGCGACTGCAACTTCCTCATTCCAACGGCGGCTGGATGATTTTTATGGTGTCGTAAATTAGCCTCCCCACATATAAGTGGTACCTAAATTTTCTACTTGATAGATGCAACTATCTTTTGGGTTGCTTAGGTCAGCAACGAGCAGGGGTTATATTTTATTTTTAATTGTCGGGTGCTCACCCTGACATGGGCTGGCCTCGAACTCATGACCTCTTGGTCAGAGTGATTTATTGCAGCTGGCTGTTAACCAGCCTGTGCCACAACCTGGCCCCTGTCATTGGCTACTTGTAAGAAAGTTCCTTTGGCTTCATTGAATCTCAAACCTAGCCTCTTGAATACAGGATTGCCCTCTAAAACTTGAATATCATAGTTCGTCCATGATTGCCATTTTCCAGTTGCTATGGAGAGCCTCTTAAGTGTCTAAAGACATTTGCCTTAACTACTTCAAAATTTCTAATTAATCAGATTTAATTAGGTACCTGACTCTTCTTTTTTAAATGTGAAGACACCACCCTTCCGAGCTGTGCCAAGTGGTCGGGGTCTTCTACACCAGTCCTCATATGGGATGATCTCTGACCACTCAGCAGTGCATTCTGAGGAATTTGCATGGCACTTTGTGAATAAAATCGCTCAGATAAGCTCTGATCTGGATGCCAGTTTCCATACAGTAATATTGGGTGTGACCCAGGTACCTGCTTGTCCAGTTTTAATGGATTCTTTTCAATTAGTGCAATGCAAGGATGTGGACAGGCTCCTTGGGGGAGCAAGGGCCACCATATGTATCCTAGATCCTTGTCCTTCATGGCTGATAAAACTTGCCAAAGCGGGACTGGCAGAGTGGGTCAAAACTGTGGTTATTAACACCTCTTTGGCCTAAAGCATAGTTCCATTCAGCCTTAAAGAGGCCTTAGTTGGACCTATTCTAAAAAAAAAAAAATCTCTTGACTGCTCAGTAATGAATAACTTTAGGCCAGTGACAAATCTCCCCTTCAAGCATACTCTCAGAAAGCTGGAAGCTGGAGAAGGTTTAAATTGCCTCTGCATCTGTCTCTGTCTCTGTTCTATGTTATATGGCATTGAATGTTTGCCTTATATGTGTACAATGTGATCCGCCCTGAGTCCCCTTCAGGGTGAGAAAAGCGGAATATAAATACTGTAAATAAATAAATAAATAAATTTGGGGGCAAGGTTCTGGAGCATGCTGTGGCCTGGCAACTCCAGGCTATCCTGGATGAACCGGATTATCTAGATCAGGCATGGGCAGACTTTGGTTCTCCAGGTATTTTGGACTTCAACTCCCCCAGTTCCTAACAGCCAGTTGATATACCAACAATAAACTTTTTTGCAGGTGTGGTCAAATCTTCAATCAAATCAAGGTGTCATTTAGTAAATAAAAGACAGCATAAAGGTTTCACACACACACAAACACACACAATTATGAGTGATCTTTTAAGGTTAGTTTAGTTATAGTTCTATTACTAATCTTTTCTAAAAATGGTACTAGAAATTCCTAGCCAGCTTCTGTTCCAGGGTGTAAACAGGGTGGCATATCTCCTATGAAAAGGCATAACTCCTTGATAACCCATCTTCCTTCCCACATAAATTGTTTTCAGGGATGTGTGTCTTAGGAATTAGACCTGAAAATTAATGCTATGTCACTTTCCAGTGACCAATGAGAAAACAAAGCAAGTGAAGTGCAATATAAAGAGGTGAGAATAAGTATGTCCTGTATCAATGTATTTTACCACAGTTTAGTACCACCTGTACTAAACATGGCCTAAACATTGTCCAGTCTGACAGAGTCATACAAGCAGAAGAGGGAATAACCACATATTCTTGAAAAATATGGCCATTCATATTCTCATCCAAATTCTGGTGTGCATTTATTTATTTAGCTAGTTGGTTATTGACTTTATATCCCATCTTTCTCCCATGAGAAAACCCAAGGCAGCTGAAAAGATGGAGACAACATAAGATCCTTTCTCAAGACTATGGAACATTTACATATAAAATGTTTCCCTCACCAAAATTGGAATAAGATGGACAAATTGAGCACTAAAATTTTATTATCTGAAGCCTATTAGTTGGTCCTGACTTTATCATATGTATTGACACAACTGTGGAATGATGAGTCAACCCAAATCATATTGAGTCAGTAGATATGCTCTAGTTAGCACTAACAATACCATTACTATTTATTTATTTTGTGCTCGCTTCTTTACGGTCAAATGAGAGCAGTATTAATAATCATAGCCACTACTAGAACTGGAGCAAATTTGTCTCAAAATCACCATCAAATATAGTGGTGAGTAGTCTGTGGCTATGAGGATATTTGACTAACTTTACTTTACACTCAGAAGTATAATTGGCCTGTAAAGATTTTGAAATGGACTTGAACATTTTACCATATGTAACTATGGACTTAAACGAACAGGATTTGGTATGTGGCGATGAACATTTTGCCATATGGGATAGCTGGCATTTGGTAGAATTCAATATTTCACACTGCCTGACAGACGACTTAGAATTCATTATACCATTCTATACAAGTGAATCATGAATATTTATGTACAACTTTCCATGTCAAAATTAAGATATCAAAATGTGAAACTTTTTTCTTTTTATTAGTTTTAAAAAAGAAAACAATTAAGAAGAAATAAGTAGACAAACATAGGCCTAGGATGTGGGCAACAGAGCATTCACTGTGTCAATTAAAAATGAAAATCATTTAGATTGTAGTCAATTCATGTGATTTGTTTGCAGAATTCATTGAGTGTCATTAGGTTTGATGGAGACTCAATATACAAAGTGTCCTTCCAGAAGTCCAGTTGCTGTGAGTCTTTTCTGACATAATCAAAAAAGTTACTAGTCCTCATAAAATGTGTTGTTGTTGTTGTTTTATTTATAAGATGTCTTTATATTCAGCTGGATCATTTATGGAAAAGAACATGGGACTCCTGACTATTTTTCTAATAGTCAAATATCCCATATTCTTTTTCACCTTATATTTAGATCAAGATCCCCCAATTTCCAGCTTTTGGTTATAACTACAAGGTAGAGAGGAAATCAAGGTAAAATTAATTTTGGTGTGCATTTACCTGTATTTGTTGTTAAGCTAAATGGAAAGTTGCGCCTGACAGAAGTGGGTGGTTTGTTATGTTATTTGTGAAATCTGATTGATAATTACAGTCCAACAATACTTTATTTTGAATCAATCTAGCCATATAAAGTTGTATGAACTTTATAACCACTCCAACATTATGACAGAACATTATAGAAACAGTGATACCTTGAATTAAAAGTTGAACTCATTTTGTGACTGAGCTCTTAACTCAAAATGCTCTTATATCAAACTGAATGTTCCCATTGAAATGCATTGAAATACTATTACAATATATACTCGAGTATAAGCCGACCTGAATATAAGATGAGGCACCTAATTTTACCACAAAAAAACTGGGAAAACATTGACTCCAATATAAGCCGAGGGTGGTAAATTTCAGAAATAAAAATAGATACCAATAAAATTACATTAATTGAGGCATCAGTAGGTTAAAAGTTTTTGAATATTTACATAAAGCTCAAATTTAAGATAAGACTGTCCAACTCTGATCAAATCATTATTCTCATCTTTTTCAATGTAAATGTGCTTATGTATCCTTTTAATAATGATAGAGTAAAATAATACATGTAATAATAATAATAATAAATACAGGAAAATAATAGGTAAAGGTAAAGGTTTCCCCTGACGTTACGTCCAGTCATATCTGACTCTGGGAGTTGGTGCTCATCTCCATTTCTAAGCTGAAGAGCCGGCGTTTTCCGTAGGCTCCTCCAAGCTCATGGGGCCGGCATGACTGCATGGAGCTCCGTTACCTTCCCGCTGGAGCGGTACCTATTGATCTACTCACATTGGCATGTTTTCAAACTGCTAGGTTGGCAGAAGCTGGAGCTAACAGCGGGCGCTCACTCCGCTCCCGGGATTTGAACCTGGGACCTTTCGGTCTGCAAGTTCAGCAGCTCAGTGCTTTAACACACTTCGCCACTGGGGCTCCGTAGGAAAATAATACAAGTACTGTAATAATAAATAGAGTAAAACCATAAATGCAATAATCATAATAAGATCAGAGTGAAATAATAAATGTATTATTATTATTATTATTATTAATAATAATAATAATAATAATAATAAACTATAGTAAAATAATTGTAATAGTAGCAACAATAATAGAGAAAAATAATAAATGTAATAATACCAATAATAATAGAGAAAAATAATAAATGTACCATATATTCTCAAGTATAAGCTGACTCAAATATAAGCCAACCAGGACCCTCACCCGAGTATAAACTAAGGGGGGGCTTTTTCAGTCTTAAAAAAGGGCTGAAAAACTAGGCTCATACTCGAGTATATACAGTAATCTGTTTTGTCCCCCAGAACCCTCTGCATGTTTTTATTAAATATGAAAATGTACATTATAAATAACAAATAATGTATAAGTGCACATTTACATTGAACAAGTAAAAAAGAAGATCAACTTTAAAATGGCAAGGAAGCACATTTGAGGCAACAAAATGTGTGTTGGCAAGTGTAGCAGCAAGGCAAAATCACACATTCACATGGAACAATAAAAAAGAAAAATCAGCTTTAAAATGGTAGAAGCACAAAGTGAAGAGGTAGAAGCATCCTTTTCTTCATACCATATTCATTCCAGCCTCCTTACCTCTCTTGTTCTCTCTTCCCTCTCTCTTTTCATGAAGCCAAACATACCAGGAATATAAACCCCACAAAATCAATTAACCTAAAGTTCCTCAAAGCGGACAAGAGCAAAAAAAACAGCAAACTCCCAAAATGGACAAGAGCACAAGGCATGATGCACAGAGGCACTGAGGCTGCTCCCTTGAAGCCCTAAAGTCCTGAACTCTCATACTAGCCCTCCCTCTTGCACTAGAGCTCCCTCTGGTGCTAGCTCTTACTTCAAAATGTTGCTCGTATGTCAAAGCAAAACCAGGCTGAGCGACAGCTCTTAACTCAAAATGATCTTAAGTTGAGTCAAGTTTCCACTGTACTTTAATAGAGGCCAAATATCATTTTATGTATACTCTTGAGAAGCTCTTTGCAGCAGCTGAATGTATAGAGGCAATGCATAACTTTTCAGAGCCAGGGATTTCAGTCCCTAGATCAGACCACCATACTGTTTTAGTTAATTGACCCTTCCTGTGTGTATTTTCCAACATAATCTTAAGGACTCTCTCTCATTTGTGGTTTTCTTTACAGAGGTCTTTACAAAAACGTACCCATTTATTACACAGGCTTCAAGAAGCATACTACGATGTTTCCTTGATGGAGCCCGAAGCAGCCCATCAGACGGCACAAGGCTAATTCTGGTGGGGCTCTGTATAGCAAGCATTCTGGTAGCATGCTAGGATGCTGCCCAGAGAACATGGGAGGTTTCCTGTGTTCTCATTTAGAAGAATGAGGGGAAGCTGGGCTGCGATGCTTCCTGCCATGGGATAAGATATGGGATGACGTAGGTGATGCAAGGTGTGGGACAATATTTTCCCTCCTCTGCCTGCCAGATTTGCCATGCTGCATGGCAAATCTCTAAACTACCCGCCAGATGGACCTCAATGTGATGAGGTCAAGCAAACTCGTGGTATTGATATTAAGCAAAAGGGGTAATCCAATGTATTTGCAACCAATTAGGCCTGAATTGCTTTAAGACACACCTACGATGACCAGCCACTTAATGCAAAAGAGTTCAAAATCAGCTCTGTGGTGGCCAACCACAGCTTTAAGCTACTTTGACCAAAGTTGCTGGATGTTGTAAATTCTGCCCCAAGAATTTTGTGTATTCTCTGACTTTGGATCTATGGAAACAATTGGACCAGTTTTAAGACAGAGCTGTCCACAACTGTGGACAGACAGCCCAGGAACCAAGGATGGCTTATTGTCCCATGTATTCTTTGTGTTGTGGTAGTCTCCAGACACAACATAAATCCTAACACTTGGCCATCACCTGCAGTGATATCAGCCAGGCAATGGGACAATCTGTGAACGTCCCCACAGTTGACGAGTGGCCGGAACAAGCCATGTCATGCTAGTTGCAATGACATAAAGAATGGGAGGGCATGGCAGGGGTGGCCATCTAGTAACATTGAACCAGGGTGGATGGGACTCCCTTCCATCTCCACTGCAGCTGGGGGGAATCATATAACCCTCCCTGAGGATGATCATATATATGCCATGCCAAATTGTCCCTGGGATAAAAGGTCAGTGTAGCCCTTAGTCATATCGTTTGATTTTCAACAATCATAGGTTTGGTTTGCTATGAGTTTTCTGGGTTGTATGGCCATGTTCCAAAAGCATTCTCTCCTGATGTTTTGCCCACATCTATGGCAGGCATCTTCAGAGGTGTGAGGTGTTGGAAACTAGGCAAGTGGGGTTTATATATCTGGAATCTTCAGGGTGGGAGAAAGAACTCTGCCTGAGGCAAGTGCAACATTCACACTTGCCTCAGGCAGGCAAGAGTTCTTTCTTGACACATCTTGACTTTGTTGATGAGAATGTTATTTGTTTCCATAACTACACCTTTCCAAAAATTTTACTATCAGACATGACCACCAAACATAGAAAAAATACCCTTCTATTTTTTACGTCTCCAGCAATCCCCTCTGTAGATTTTGTCCATTTTAGCTAATAACTCTGGGATTATATAGCTTCTGTAAAACATTTTGTATAAGTTCTCTCTATTGGATCCTGCTATTGAAATTTTAAATCCTTTTTTTCCAGATGTAATCCTATTTCTCCAATTCTATGTTTCTGATTGGTGCTCCTCAGAAGTTTAATTGGTGTCAAATCTATCCCATTGACCAAAATAGTTACTTCTGAGTGGCTTTACAGTTGTCAAAGCATTGCTTTTACCTTATAGCCATCATTTTTCCTTATCTCCTTCAGTTCCTGAGAGACTTGAATATTCAGGGTCTCACATATGCTGATCATGTGCATCTTAATGAGGAGTCTTCATAACAGTGTCTTTGTGCATATTTGTTAATTTAAGATGGAAAGTCCATTTGTATTTCACTCATGCTTGCGGAGCAAGAGTATGAAAGTTTTGAGAGTGCATCATTTCCTCTTGTTAGAGGTCCTGGAAGATCTGCATTTTGTGGTTCTTGTAGTTTAAATCATGGCCAACAGAAAGCTTATTTAAAACATGCATCTTCTTTGAATAATGTGCAAATCTATGGATGATATCTCAGGGTGAGGTACTTGTTTTGAAGTTCAAGAGAGTATGAATATCATCATATCTCCCTGTTCCATGTGTTTTGGGAACCCTTGTTAAGTAAATATTGAGACAATGCCCCCAGTTTTCAAGGTCTTCAACTTTATTTTGGAGATAGTCTTTGGATTATTCTAGTTTCTGAATCCAGGCCTCATGTGATGATCTCTGTTGGAGGGCTCCATTTGGAATTTCCTCAATATCACGAATTTGCCTAGTAAGAGCATTATCTACAATGAAAAGTATGTGTGTGTTATAATAATAATTTGTAATAACTGCAACATAGCGATTGGGGGAAAAGAGAAACATAGTATTATCGATAAGGAAAAGTGTGTTTTTGTTTTGGTATGCTTTCTATGTTTCTTTTTCTGCCATTATTGAAATGCTCCTTTTAAAAATTATTTGTATCATTTTGAGGGTGGGATGGGGAGAGAAGAGAGTGAAAAATGAACAAGTCATGGATTTTTCAGTACTCTAATGACTTATACTAATGTATTCCTTCATCTAAATACAGATTTCTATTTAAAATTCAGCACACAGTGGTATTATGAATTGGAGTTTAATGGATTCCAAATAATTGCCCTTTAGAAATGATGAATAGCTGTTTAAAGACACTGATAAGAATATACTATTCCTCTCCTAACAATGGGTCCTCTGCATTGACTGTGTCATGTATGCCTGAAATTAGTTTATTAATTTTTGTATTGATATGCAAAGTGCAGACTGATAGCAAATAAATTCTTCTAATCTCCGCCACTCATCCAAAAAGTCTCTGTTTGGTGATTTTGGGGTAGAGGGAAGAAAAGGAGATAAGGAGATAGCACTCTGCATTGAAACTATGTCACTAAAATGCAGATGGGTCCCATTTTGTGTTTTATTTGGTTTTCTTCATTTTTTTAAAAAAGTGCTTGTAGAATGGGATCTAAAGATGAATTAATGATCAGGTTTTGCAAACTTCTGCATTCAGGGAGCTTTTTGTAGGCAGCTCGTGGTGTCTCTTTATGCTTGCACAATACAAAACAAAATCTTTTTAGACTTGTTCTTTGCCGTTCTAAAGCCAAGGACCTCACATGACTCATTTTTTAAAAAAAATGCATTATTCATTTATTCAATGTGATAACAGGCTGACAAAATTTTCACTTAACAGATGAGATGGATTCTTTGTTAACTGTATGGAAATCTTTTTTTAAAAAAATCACCAACTCAAATAGATTTTGTGAGGCATCTGTGGCTTAATGCAATGAAGTGCCTGCCTACATGGGAATATATTTTCTTGGGGGGCTAGATGGACTGCTGCACACTGTTGTCTACTTACTTTTAGTTATTGTTACAGTGCCTGTTCTGCCCCCTCTCCCTTTTAGCATGCAGAATCAATTAAAAAACTACTTATTTTTTCTGAAAGGGTCAAGCAAAGGGTCCCTGGGGGTGGGGGGTGGGGGGGTGGAGGCAGTCCATTTATCCCCCAAATCCCTGTCACCCCCTATTTTCTTCTTTACCTCCAGTTTACAAGGCAGGTTTACCTTCACCCTCCCTCAAAAGAAAGCCACTCCTCAAAGGACCCTAAAAAGAGTTAAAGCATGCCACTCTTGCCTCTTTTATTCTTGATCCCCCCTCACTCTCGCCTTTTCCATTCTCCACTGGAGCCAAGCCATTGCTGCTGCTGTTCCCCTCCCCAACCACCCCCTTCCTAGCAGCCTTTTCTTTTGCCTCTAGGGAAGGCTGCCTCTCCGCACACCCCTGGTACCCACAAAAGAAAGGCTCCTCTGTTTGCCCAACTGCCTGCATATTGCATCCATTGCTCCATTCAGCAGGCCTTTTCAGGTCTGCTAGCTGCTGTACAACTCAGCTTTTGTCTAGTGCTGCCAGGGGGTTTCTGAAGCCAGACCCTGGCTGAAATGATTTGCATAAACAATGCCATACGAGGTCGGAGGGAAGCAAAAGCAAGATTCAGTCAAGCAAATCTTCCCAATCAACTTGTCCATTACAACAGATACCTCCTGACCACCTCGATATCTATGTCCCTCAATACCAGCTGCATGTTGTGTTTGCACTTCTTTCATAATCATTGGTTATTCTTTGCAGCAAGATATTCATCTCAAACAATTCAAGTACAGTAGAGTCTCACTTATCCAAGCTAAACAGGCCGACAGAAGCTTGGATAAGCGAATATCTTGGATAATAAGGAGGGATTAAGGAAAAGCCTATTAAACATCAAATTAGGTTATGATTTTACAAATTAAGCACCAAAACTTCATGTTCTACAACAAATTTGACAGAAAAAATAGTTCAATACGCAGTAATGTTATGTTGTAATTACTGTATTTACGAATTTAGCACCAAAATATCATGATATATTGAAAACATTTGACTACAAAAATGGCTTGGATTATCCAGAGGCTTGGATAAGCGAGGGTTGGATTAGTGAGACTCTACTGTATATATCTTGTAGTTTTGATTTACATACACAGCTCACAGTGAAACATATGGGGCTTATTTTTTTTATTTCTTTAATATTATTTGTGGTACAGCTTGTGCTGTAATAAAGGAGCCCTGGTGGCAAAGTGCATTAAAGCACTGAGCTGGAGACCGAAAGGTCCCAGGTTCAAACCCAGGGAGCAGCGTGAGCGGCCGCTGTTAGCTCCAGCTCCTGCCAACCTAGCACTTTGAAAACATGCCAATGTGAGAAGATCAATAGGTACAGCTCAGGCGGGAAGGTAACGGTGCTCCATGCAGTCATGCCGGCCACATGACCTTGGAGGTGTCTACGGACAACACCGGCTCTTTGGCTTAGAAATGGAGATGAGCACCAACCCCCAGAGTCAGACATGACTGGACTTAACATCAGGAGAAACCTTTACCTTTACCGTAACCACACCATAGAGTTGCCTTCGCAGGATTGAGAACATTTGCAATTGCTTTGGAATGTAAAATGTTCAAGTTGACACTAACATATTGTGACCCCATCATAGGGTTTTCTTGGCTAGATTTATTCAGAGGAAATTTGACATTGCATGGAGGCTGAGAAAATGTGACTTTTTTTTCTGTGTCAGAAGCAACTTGAGTCGCTTCTGAAGTGAGAGAATTGGCCATCTGCAAGGACGTTGCCCAGGGGACGCCCGGATGTTTTGATGTTTTTACCATCCTTGTGGGACGCTTCTCTCATGTCCCCGCATGGAGCTGGAGCTGATAGAGGGAGCTCATCTGCACTCTCCCGGGGTGGGATTCGAACCTGGCAGCTTTCAGGTCAGCAACCCAACCTTCAAGTCACTTAGTCCACTATGCCATCTGGGGGCTCCAAAAATGTGACTTACCCAAGGACACCCAGGGGGTTTCTATGACTGAGCAGGAATTTTAACCCTGGCCTGAAAGAGTTTTAGTCCAAGATTTAAATCACTGCACCATGCTTGCTCTCTACTGCAACATCCTTCTTTCTTATTTTGAAGAGTATTTAATTGCTGAGGAAAACCAGATGGAAATGAACATATTTAAAGATGCTCATGTTATTACTTTTACTTTTATTTTTAAATCATCCTTGTTTCCAACAAATCTGGTGATTATTGGCAAGTAAACGTGTTTAGCGCTGGGTAGAGCTCATTGGAGTTCAGTGAGCTAAAATACGAAACTGCACATGTTGACAGTATTTCTTTTTAATCACAACTAAGTCATTGCATGAGCTCAGGAAAGATTGCTCACCATACTGATCAGGCAACACAGTATAAACATATGTTTCTGTTTACAAAATTGCACTCCTACTGTACTTTTAACGATGTACTGATTTAATTAGTTTTTTAACCATTGTTAATTGAGATATCATCTCAAAGTGACATAGAAAAAGTTAAGATAAAAGAAACACAATGTAATACAGTACAATACTGTATTCACATTACAGAATTGTAGCACTTTAATTCCATGTTAACTACTAAGACATCATCCTATTGGAATCCTGGGATTTACAATTTTGTGAGATATTTAAAATTCTCTGCCAGACGACTCTATTGCTCCTCCAAACTACAAATCGCAAAATTCTGTAGGATAAATCCATATTACATTAAAATCAAAGTGCTACAACTATATAGTGGGAAAAGGTCTTTATCAAACATTGTCTAAAACCAAGAAATGTTGGGGAAAAACCAAAAAAAAATTGTTTTTCATCTTTTTTTTTCTGTAAAGGAAAAGTCTCTACCCCAAGAGAGTTTAATTTCAGAAGTGTGGGGCTACTACTCAGGTCCCATCTCCTCTGCCATATAATTCAGTTTCTGAACCCAGATTATCTGAATGCAAACAAGCTAGTACAGGAGAAAGCAGTCCTTTCGGAAGCCAAGCGAAGTGAGACTCTTTGCCTGGCCTTTATGATAAAGTAGTAGGAAACAAAGCAATGGATTCAAACTACAGAAAAAGAGATTCCACCTAAACTTTAGGAAGAACTTCCTGACAGTAAGAGCTGTTCGAATGCAATATGATGACTCAGAGTCTTGTGGAGTCTCATTCTCTGGAGGTTTTTAAGCAGAGGTTGGATGACCATGTGTCAAGAATGCTTTGATTGTGTGTTTTTGCACAGTACAGGATTGGACTGAATGGGCCTTGTGGTATCTTCCAACTCTATGATTCCATTGGTTACATGGGCTCCTTGCCATCACGGCCCCCCAAACTGTGTAGGCAGAGTTGCCTACACAACCAGGCTCTGCTGCCCACATTCTGTCCAAAGTCTGGAACTACTCTGGAGTTTCATTCAAAATCCAAAACATTCCCCAACTTTCCTTAGCATAGAGCTAAAGTACTTTAATCTATTTTACTCTGTTTTTTTTAATACTTTTTATTAAGATTTCTTTTATAATACAATAATAATACAATAGTAATAAAGAGGAAAAAAGAAAAGAAAAGAAGAAAGGAAAAAGAGAGAAAAAGAAAGGTTAATATATAGATATGAAAAAAAGGGACATAAATAGAGCAGATTTAATACTGTAAGTTAGAGTATCTATTTTACTATGTGTATTATCTACACTAAACTGTGCTTATTCTGGAAAAAATTAATTATTTTTTTAATTATTATTGTTAGAATTACTTAATTGCAGTAAATAGAAGAATATATATATATATATATATATATATAGAGAGAGAGAGAGAGAGAGAGAGAGAGAGAGAGAGAGAGAGAGAGCGTAGGCAAAAAGGAAATGGAGATATAAACATAGGTTAAAATTATCAGGATAGAGAAACGATGTTAAATAGAAAGATGATTGGTTGTTTTGACTTCCTGGTATCTTCCAGAGGTCTGTTCCTTTTCTATTTTTCTTTTCTATTCTTGTTCTTTTCTCCCTTTTTTCTTTCTTCCCCTTTGTTTTTGTACATAATTTTGTTTTTACGAATAGTTCTTATCATATCAATATTTTTTTATTCTTTGACATGAGATATTCATTTACTTGTTTCCTGCTGGTTTCCTTTGTTTTCATTCCTTTATTCTTAGTCATGAGAAAGGTAAGCCTATCCATATTTCTAATTTCTAAAATTTTTGTAATCCAGGTTTCTTCATCAGGTATATCTTGATTTTTCCATAACTTAATCTATTTTACTCTGTGTTAAGGACCAGAAGTCCCTAGATATCACATCATGAAAACAGCCAAGAGTGGCTTTGGGTTTGAGGACCAGTGTAGATAAAGCCTGAGAAGCACTAGTGGACAGTGGAATTGTCACAAAATTGAGGCTTTCTTAGGCTATGGCCCTATCTTAAAGTTTCCAAACTATGTTTAAAATCAGCTATGTGACACTCTGATGTTTGGGGAAAATTATTTTGATGAGCAGGCTAGAAGTAAATGTTTTAAATAAATAAAATGATGTGAATCTAACTGCTTATTACAGAAAGAAGATTGTAATAATTGTGACTAAGAGGTGTTATTCAACATAGGACCTCATCACATTAAGATTTGCCACACATCATGGCAAACCCAGAGGGGCTGAGCGGGGTGTGTGGGGAACCTGTCGCCCCGCACCCCACATTGCCCAGCTTTTCCTTCACCCCATCCCATGGAGGGGGGGGGAGCATCCATCACCCAACTTTCTTCATTGTTACTTATGCTACACAGTCCCTCTTCACTTATGCCATGGAACCCCGCTGGAAGTAGATTTACATCATGGAATGGGAACCGACAGGCTCCGTGCTGCAAGTGAAGAAGGAATGTCATATGATGGCAATTTTGCACATCTGATGAGGTTATCAGTGTGCCTACTCTATGTAGGTTTAGCATTGTTTACATGACAAATCCTCTCCACACCTCTTTAATAAAAGCCAAACACAGTAATTGAGTTAGAGTTCTGTTCTGATGCCTCTGTGCTTTTAATGAGCTTTCATCCTTAATCCTCATGCTAATAGCTGTATATTTCGCTTTAATTTAATATTTAAATATATTTGTTTTCCAAAAGGTAAACTTAGATATTGTAAAGTTGTTTAGAAATAAGCAGGGGGAGAGGACCAAACCCCATATTGTGATGCTTTTAAAAGAAAACTATTGTCTTTAGGGATAATTAAAATGCATAAAATATGAAAAGATTGTCAATTACAAAAAAGTTATTATGCGCAGATGGAGTACTTGCTTTATAGCATCTATTCTCCCTCTAGTGACAAAGAAGGAGTGTGTTTGTTTTTTGAAAACTGAAAACAGAAAGAAAGAAAAAGAATACTTTACTGTTTGCTCCACCAGAATTATAATTTGTCAAGGCTTGTTCTCTATACTGAAAATGTTTGATTAATTATGTGTTTCTAAATCATAAACATTAGAGTGGAAAAGTTCAAGATTTAAGACTGTGTGTTTTCTTGATGTTGACAAGGGCATAATTAAGTGTTTTCTTCTTGATATATCCAGGAATGATATGGAAAGCTCTCATTTATTTTCAGTAATGCCACTCTTTACCAAGCATTAATATTACAGATGTATCAGCAATAATTAAAACAGATAACCAATGTATTAAAATCTTCACTTTTCATGCTAATTATCTTAATGGAATATTACATTCATATTAGTTACTTTTGTTTCTTTCTCTCATGCTTTCCTTTTGTGAGCCCTTGGGCAGTAAGAGCATTATAATTCCTTGTCTCAACATGACAATAAGCAACGAGTCAAGTGAATTAGATGGCAGTGGAAATTCATTCTTGTTTACATCATCATCTAGATGGGTTGCTATAGAATCTCACATTGGCAAGGAATACCCTAGTAGTGAACAGATATTTAGTATGAGCGTCTCAGATCTTGTTCAGTGTTACAGATTAGCCAGGAAGGTATACTTCTTGGTGGTCGCAAGCCAACGTGGAGATGTTCAGATCTCTAAGTCCATTCGTCTTGTTTTCATGTCTGGTTTATATGTACCGTATATATTCAAGTATAAGCCAATCCGAATATAAGCCGAGGCACCTAATTTTACCACAAAAAAATTAGGAAAACATTGACTCCAGTATAAGCCGAGATACCAATAAAATTACATTAATTGAGGCCTCGGTGGGTTAAATGTTTTTGAATCTTTACATCAAACTGTAATTTAAGATAAGACTGTTCAACTCTGATTAAATCATTATTCTCATCTTCTTCAATGTAAATGTGCTTATGTATCCTTTTAATAATAATAGACTGAAATAATAAACATAATAATAATAATAAATGCAGTAAAATAATAAATGTAATAATAGAGTAAAACAAATGTATTAATAATAAAAAATAGAGTAAAACAAATGTAAAAGTAACAACAACAATAGAGTAAAATAATAAATGTAATAATAATTAATAGAGTAAAATCATAAATGTATCAATAGAAAAATAATAAATATATCATATATACTTGAGTATAAGCTGACCTGAATATAAGCCAACCAGGACCCTCACATAAGCCGAGGAGGTTTTTTTTTTTCAGTCCTAAAAAAGGGCTGAAAAACTAGGCTTATACTCGAGTACAGGCCTGTAGCGAGGGGGGGGGAGTGTTAGGGGTTCAACCCCCCCCCCCCCCCCAATTTTTCAGGTTATAAAAAAAACCTGGTTTACTCATGAATTTTAACTGGTTAACCAAATCCCCATGCTAAATCTATGAGACGCAAAATATTAAGAGTCCCTCCAGGCACTATCTCAAACAGATATTGGCAGGTTTGTAGCGGGGGTGGGGGGTGCCAGGGGTTCAACCCCCCCTCCAAAATTTTCAACCCCCCCCCCCCCCAATTTTTTTTCTGGCTACGGCCCTGCTTGAGTATATACAGTACTTCTGTCAAACTGTTTTTCTTTTTTAATGGGATGAACTCTGACACTTTTTTGGCTTATTTTCCTCCTCGAACCTGTGCATGTTTTAAATTGTACCCATTTCTTAAATAAACTCCCCTAATACATTCAGTATTTTAAGTAGCATTTTCTGTACATTTCTGCACATGTCCCTGCCAAATCAGGACACTTTTATCAAAACCAAAAGTAATTTGAAATCATATGTGTCCTGTACTCCACTTTGATCACCCCAACCCTTATCATCTAGCATTCTATTCCTCCTATGGCCAACCGGATGCTCATGAGTGACTCAAAAGCAGGATATGAATGCAATTGCTACTTCCCACTTGTGCCTTTAATACTGAATGTTATCTGTTACTATTAGGGATTTCAGCTTTTACTATGAGATCTAAAAGCAATTTTCTGTGATGTACATTTTGTGTGGCTACTTCTAGGAATTTGGTGTCCACTCATGAGGGACCTCATTTGTCTACACTTACATATCCACCAACTGTCCCGATTTGGCCGGGACAGTCCTTAGTGGGGCAGTCATCTTACATTTTTAGCTACTGTCTCCTCTCCGCCCTCCCTCTTGGTTCTCAACTTACTAGAATTGCTGAAAACTGAAGTCTAAATGCAAATTAACTCAGCAAGGGGAAGAATAGAGAATAGCCAGAATCTTGCCCTTCGCGGTAGACCCAGACAAAAGCAAAAAGTTTCAGTCTTTCCTAGATTGAATGTTCTCCTTCATTAGCGTTTACCATCTTGACCATATTATGATGTTACTTGGCCAAGTGTGCTTCATTTTTCATCTCCGAAACATTTGAAAATTCATTCATGGCTGTTCAGTTTACTTCACATATATTTGAGCTAAAACACTTGACGTGTGTCTTTCTAGAATTCCTCTAATTTTTAAATAATCTTTATTGAGTATTTTCTAAAATCTTTAAAAATCAAACATTTTGAAAAAAGAAAAGAAAGAAAGAAAAACAGAAAATGTATCGAAAGGAAAAAGAGAGAAGAGAGAGAAGATGCAAGAGAGAGAGAGAGAGAAAGAAAGGAAGAGAAGAAAAGAAGAAAGCGAGAAAAAAATCTAAAAAAGAAATATTGGATTGGCTTTTGGGCTTCCTCCTTTTTTGGGTTTCCTCCTTTTCGTTCGTAGTTTCTCTCCTTCCATTTTCTACTCCCTTTCTTCTTTTATTCAAAGACTAGCTTGGGTACCCAGCGATGCCCATGTCATTTGAAAAGGGCCTTGTTTGTTTTTGGATTTTAGGTAATATCTGTTTGGTCATATGTTGCACTATTTCTTAGGAAAAAACCTCAATCTTTGGGGTTTTTTTTATGAATGCTCCCATTAGAAAATGCATAAGGATATGGGTGAACTATAATTGCAAAGGTCAATCATCTGCAAATCATACCTGCCAGTATTTACAGTTGGCATTGTTGGATCTTTGTGCCGCGTTTGGTCCAGATCCGTCTTAGGTGGAGTTCAGAGGGCTCACGGAATACAGGTGAACAATAACTCCCGGAGAGAAAGGTCAATCGCCTCCAAATTACACCAGTGTTCCCAGTTGGCCATGTTGAATTTGTGTGCCAAGTTTGGTCCAGATTCCTCATCAGATGGGTTCAGTGTTCTCTGAATATGGGTGAACTATAACTCCTGGATGTCAAGGTCAATCACACCCAAACTCCACCAGTATGCAGATTTGGCCATGTTGGGCCTGTGTGCCAAGTTAGTTCCAAGTCCATCATTGGTGGGGTTCAGAGGTCTTTTAGATTGCAGGTAAACTATACATCCTAGTCCCTACAACTCCTAGAAATTATGGTGAAGTCTTCCCAAACCTCTCTCTCTAGTCTGTTCAGTTGCTGATCAATTCTTTTGTTTGCTGTGTGTCATAGAAAAGGGTAGGAAAGGGTTAAGAGAGAGGCAGTGGGCAGGGTCATGCAAATAGAGAAAGAAAGGAGCACTGGGATGTGCTCGCTGTAACCTGCAATGTTCTTGGAGAGGGTGACTTAGTGGCTCCAGTACTGGGAACTATTGCCTGTTTGTGGAGGCTGGAGGCGGTATCTGTGAGCGGACATCCGTGCCACATACACACATACAGATTTTCACTTTTATTTATGTGTATAGATTTTGGTGTATGTCCTATCAGTCATATTATTATGCTGTTGTTGTTTTTTTGTTTCAGGTATTTTGTTATCAGGATCCAGTCTGTTTCTTTCTTTGTTTTCTCTTTAACCTTTGCTATCAAGTAAGTTAGTCTGTCCATATTTCTTATTTCCGTAATCTTTGCCAAACAATCCTCTATTTTTTTGTACTAAAAGCCTGGATTGTTGTTTAAGGTCAGGCCCTAAAGTCAGAAAGTTTGGCAAAACAGCTATAATTATATGCATAGTATACACCTCCGGTGGCTCAGTGTGTTAAAGCGCTGAGCTGCTGAACTTACAGACCGAAAGGTCCCAGGTTCAAATCCGGGGAGCGGAGTGAGCTCCCGCTGTTAGCTCCAGCTTCTGCCAACCTAGCAGTTCGAAAACATGCAAATATGAGTAGATCAATAGTTACTGCTCCGGCGGGAAGGTAAGGGCGTTCCATGCAGTCATGCCGGCCACATGACCTTGGAGGTGTCTACAGACAACGCCGGCTCTTCGGCTTAGAAATGGAGATGAGCACCAAACCACAGAGTCGGACATGACTGGACTTAACGTCAAGGGAAACCTTTACCTTTTTTAGTATATGCATATGTGCCTTTAATTTGGCTCATGACTTATTACAACCCCATAATGTTATAGGATTTCATAGGTAAGGAATACTCAGAAGTGATTTTGCCCATTCCTGCTATTGAAATATGGCCTCTGCAAAAAAAAGAAAAGAAAAGAAATTGGCATCATAATATGAAAAAAAATATTTGTGGCCTAAATCCAATTGTCAGTTCAATTAAAGTAGAGCCATCAAGATTTACATAGTTGTTGATTTTCCCTTTAGCGGTTGATTCACTGGGTGTGTTCTAATTGGGATTTACAATTGTGTTTTATCCCAAATGTGTTTTAAATACATAGATAAACAGTGGTTAATGTAATCTGGCAACATATACATGTAAACATACATGCGTCCTAATAGAAGTAGGATATACAATTTTTAAAAGCTTGCCTAAATGCCCTATGCTCAAACATAACTTCAAATAGTCTATTCCTCATGGGTATTTTTGATCAACTACCACCAGCCTATTGATTCAAAGCTATAACACTTTTTCAAATTGCTTAATTTATCTTTATTTATCGCAGCATTGCCAGCATTCAAATGACACAAGATAATACAAGGTACCTTTAAAAATCTCGTAGCACTATCCTATTGGGACTGGCATATAATAGAAAACATTTAACGGAATATTTTAGGGAATGATGCCAAGCAAAGAACAAGAGAATCACATTTCAGTTTAAAGTACCAGACAAAGATCATTTCAAACAATCAAAGCTGTAGTTGAGAGAAAGAGCAGGCTTGTATAATTTACATAGATTCTTATTTTTTGTATAACCCAAAATTATTTTCTCTCTTTGTTGCATTTGACATCTCACGAATGTCTCTTCTGAACTGTCTGACACTCCCTTTAATTAAGTCACAAGACACAACAGGCAATACATTGATGGAGGATTACATCATACATGGAGCATATTGGGAGGATCAAAATCCAGATATCAGATTCTGTAATGATTCAAAAAAGCAAGCTTCATGTGGATGGCAGACTAACAGTTATTATATCACATACGTCATTTCTGCCCATATATTTTGCAGCTGCGTAAACAACCGCCTATATAGATCTGAAACACAATATTTAAGCAGGAATGGGTAAGAACCATGTTTCAGTCTATTTTGGATAAGAATTTCCAAATTTCTTCATATGCAGGAAATAAAGAAATTGAAATTAAACATATCTAATTGTGGAAGAAACAAAAACTGACAGGGTCATCAATCCAGACCCAGGGCTTTACATGTTCATTGTTAATATGCAAAGGAAGTAGACAAAGGGCATGTTAGGACTGTGCAGGTTAGCCTGGTATAAATCTTCCTTCAAAGCAGCCAGGAATTCACTATTAATGTGCTTATTTTAAGGTGGTTGTCCAGAAGACATGGAACTACATCAACTCCGCTGAGTTGTCACCTCCTCTGTGGCATCACGGCTCCTAGCTGGCCATAAGAGTTCCATCCAAGTTCCTGGCCGTCATGTGCACCTCTGTGGATGTCAGAATGTGGTACCCGTTTGACCAGTAAAAAAAAAAGGAGGTTATCTCCCCTCTTTCTTGTAGGTCCCATGTGGACATCGGCAGGAGCACCTGCAATGGGTAGAATCATAGAATCATAGAATCATAGAATAGTAGAGTTGGAAGAGACCACATGGGCCATCTAGTCCAACCCCCTGCTAAGAAGCAGGAAATCGCATTCAAAGCACCCCCGATAGATGGCCATCCAGCCTCTGCTTAAAAGCCTCCAAGGAAGGAGCCTCCACCACGGCCCCGGGGAGAGAGTTCCACTGTCGAACAGCTCTCACAGTGAGGAAGTTCTTCCTGATGTTCAAGTGGAATCTCCTTTCCTGTAGTTTGAAGCCATTGTTCCGTGTCCTAGTCTGCAGGGCAGCAGAAAACAAGCTTGCTCCCTCTTCCCTATGACTTCCCTTCACGTATTTGTACATGGCTATCATGTCTCCTCTCAGCCTTCTCTTCTGCAGGCTAAACATGCCCAGCTCTTTAAGCCGCTCCTCATAGGGCTTGTTCTCCAGACCATTAATCATTTTAGTCGCCCTCCTCTGGACGCTTTCCAGCTTGTCAACATCTCCCTTCAACTGTGGTGCCCAAAATTGGACACAGTATTCCAGGTGTGGTCTGACCAAGGCAGAATAGAGGGGGAGCATAACTTCCCTGGATCTAGACGCTATTCCCCTATTGATGCAGGCCAGAATCCCATTGGCTTTTTTAGCAGCCGCATCACATTGTTGGCTCATGTTTAACTTGTTGTCCACAAGGACTCCAAGGTCTTTTTCGCACACACTGCTGTCAAGCCAGGCGTCCCCCATTCTGTATCTTTGATTTCCATTTTTTCTGCCGAAGTGAAGTATCTTGCATTTGTCCCTGTTGAACTTCATTTTGTTAGTTTCGGCCCATCTCTCTAGTCTGTCAAGATCGTTTTGAATTCTGCTCCTGTCTTCTGGAGTGTTAGCTATCCCTCCCAGTTTTGTGTCGTCTGCAAACTTGATGATCGTGCCTTCTAACCCTTCGTCTAAGTCGTTAATAAAGATGTTGAACAGAACCGGGCCCAGGACGGAGCCCTGCGGCACTCCACTTGTCACTTCTTTCCATGATGAAGACGACGCATTGGTGAGCGCCCTTTGGGTTCGTTCGCTTAGCCAATTACAGATCCACCTAACCGTAGTTTTGTCTAGCCCACATTTTACTAGTTTGTTTGTCAGAAGGTCGTGGGGGACTTTGTCGAAGGCCTTACTGAAATCCAGGTACGCTACATCCACAGCATTCCCTGTATCGACCCAACTCGTAACTCTATCGAAAAAAGAGATCAGATTAGTCTGGCATGACTTGTTTTTGGTAAATCCGTGTTGACTATTAGCAATGACTGCATTTGTTTCTAAGTGTTCGCAGACCACTTCCTTAATGATCTTTTCCAGAATTTTGCCTGGTATTGATGTGAGGCTGACCGGACGGTAATTGTTTGGGTCGTTCTTTTTTCCCTTCTTGAAGATAGGGACCACATTCGCCCTCCTCCAATCTGCTGGGACTTCTCCCGTTCTCCAAGAACTCTAGAAGATAATTGCCAGTGGTTCTGAAATAACGTCCGCTAGTTCCTTCAGTACTCTTGGGTGTAGCTGATCTGGCCCTGGGGACTTGAATTCGTTTAGAGAGGCCAGGTGTTCTGGACAACGTGTCTCCCTATTTGGGGTTGGATTTCCCCCAATCCTTCGTCCATTCCGTGTTGCTGAGGTTGAAGATGGCTTTCTTTTTCTGAGAAGACCGAGGCAAAGAAGGCATTGAGCAGTTCTGCCTTTTCCCTGTCCCCTGTCGCCATCAGAAGTTGGGATGGAGTTCATTAGCCCAGTAGGAATGGCAGCAGTGGTTTCACAGTCATGATTTATCCCTTTTCTGTGCTGATTATTGCTGGGAAAGGATGATGTTGGTAGTGGACAATGGATCAGCTGGCTAGTAACCAACTGCAATAAATCACTACTGACCAACAGGTCATGAGTTCGAAGCCCATTAAATAGCCCGGCTTGCTGTTTACCTAAGCAGCCCAAAAGACAGTTGCATCTGTCAGGTAGGAAATTTAGGTACACTTTATGCAGGAGGCTAATTTAACGAATTTACAGCAACATGTGGAAAGGAATGAGGAAGTACAGCAGTCAGTGTCACTCATGGATAATGAAGCAACAGGTCCCCTTGTGGCTGGAATCGAGCATACCCTCAGGAAACTAGAAATGTTAAAATTGCCTCTGTGTGTGTCTATACTGTATGTTGTTTGTCTGATGGCATTGAATGTTTGCCATATATATGTTCATTGTAATCCACCTTGAGTCCCCTTCGGGGTGAGAAGGGCAGAATATAAATACTGTTAAGTACATAAATAAACAAATCAGCCAGATTTGGACCGACTCCCACTGTTCAGACTTTTCTGGAGCCGTAGGATGCTCCAGTGTTTCCAACAATTTCTTGCATGTCCCTCAACTTTGTCAAAGCAGAGCAAAATCAGTTCAATGCAAACAAAACAAAAACATGATATTTACCAGAAGTCACTGTGTGTCATGAAAACAGCTAGAGATCCATTTGCATATGAAGTGTTAAGCCATGTAGACAAGCCCTTTATTTATGAAAGCTTATGCTATCAACTTCATTCTCTCAGTCTCTAAGATCTTTTTGCATATTCCATACTAACTTGGCAATGTCTTAGAATGATTATTGTTAAAAAGTCTGGCTTTGTAAACTTGTTTGTAGTGCTGCATTGGGGTTGCTACCTTTTCATTCTTTCTTTCAAAAGAGAGAGGGGTGTTTATTAAATTTTAACAACTTCCAGGTAGGAAGATAGACTGTGGTCCCCTTCATTTCTCCATACATGATCTTCTCCATGTGGAAAGGAACTATGCCAATAGAATTGTGATAAATGAACATGGATAAAGGGTTTCAGTACACTTCATTTTTGGAGAATATACCAACATTAAAAATGCATTTGTGAACTTAACTTTTTAAAAGTTCAAATGTGTGAGAAAGGGAAAATGGTGAATTTTCCACATCAATCATCACACTGTTCAAGACCAGATGTACCATGAAGCAGAGTGAGCCAACAGTCTCAGATGGTATATGGGAAGGCAAGAGATCCTGGCATCAAATTTTTCAAAGACAGAAGTGTGTGCACCACACCCTGTGCCTCCCAAGCCAGGCTTCTGCCATCTGGTCAAATAAAAGGCATTGTCCCATCACCACAGTCTTGTCAACTCCTGTACATTAGGATGGGTGAGTCATCATTTTGTCCATAGCCTCAGTCAGACAGCAAACTGTTTTGACCCTGCTCTGCAACTGTCAAATGGCTACAGTATAAGTCCAGTAACATTTCAAGCTGGTGCCTCTTAAATGATAAGATCTTTCTTCTGAAAAAATCTGCTTATGAAAAAAAAAGTGGATCTGACCACCAGAATATAGATTCCCATCCAGCAAGATATGCTAAGGAGATTGGCCTGGAAGACTATTAAGCCATATAACTAAAGTGGTTACACTGCTAAGTAAGTGATAAACACCACCGTCTTGTCATAGACATTTCATTTACCGTGTTTCCCCGAAAATAAGACAGTGTCTTATATTAATTTTTGTTCCCAAAGAGGCTCTAGGTCTTATTTTCAGGGGATGTCTTATTTTTCCATGAAGAAGAATTCACATTTATTGTTGAACAAAAAAATGAACATTTATTATATACAGTACAGTAGTTGTCATCATAAACCAGCATAACCAGACAAACTATGAATCCCATCAAGAATTTCTTGCTACTACCAATATTTCCATGTATAACACTTTATGGTACGTACATTTACCGATCCTGCATGCTCTGGTGTTCTATTTGGCGGGCATGCTTCCAAACAAAAACTTTGCTAGGTCTTACTTTCGGGGGAGGCCTTATATTTAGCAATTCAGCAAAACCTCTACTAGGTCTTATTTTCTGGGGATGTCTTATTTTAGGGGAAACAGGGTATAATTCAAAAATAAAACATTCCATAATTGAATTTCCTCACACCCAATATTTTATGGAAGGAAAGACCTCTTGGGAAAAGGGGGCAGCAACTGTGGACTCAAAGGCCTTCGTATAAAAGCCAGTTAAAGTCTTGTGCAATGGCTGGTGATACAAGTGCAATGACATGTTGTAGCATATCGAGTGACTGCCACCGGGTGCATGGAAAACCTGGCACCCCACACCCTGCATTGCCCGGCTTGGCAGAAAGCTGATCCCACAGGGGAAAGTGTTGACTGAGCAGCTTCCCCTCATTGGTTCCTGCTCAACACAGGAAACCACCCATGTTGCCGCCACAGTGGCATATGCCAGCTCCACTCTAGATGATCCACAGAGCCCTGTCAGAAGTACACATGCATTGTGAGATGGGAGATGGTGGGCTCCATGGGTCAACTAGGGCTGGACTGGCGTATGCTGTTAAAAACAGTCTTGTTTGATGAGGTCATAAGTCTCCAAAAGTATTTCATCCTTGATATGTTAACTACCACATTTGTGCAATAACAATGTTATTTTATTTGTAGCATCAAAGTGACTGTAGATTTAGTAAATCTCTTAAATGTTCTCACTAAGGACAAGCCGCCCCCACCTCAAAACTATATCTTTCTGCTCCTTTAAATAATTTTGTTATTTCTGACATTTTCTGTTCATTTTCATTTATTTATATCTATAGGCCTTTTATTACAATATTAATTTATTTGTTTATTAATTTATTTAAAATGTCCAAACCAACACAACAACTAATGGAGGAGGGATATTTTCTATTCCAAAATTAGTGTGTTTTGCTTCAAACAGTCCATATTATCAGATCTCACTAAAACATAAAAGATAAATGGAATAGATAACAAAATCTCTTCACTATTTAGAAATCTGGTAAGGGTATTTATTAATACTCCTCTGTTCAGAATCTGCATCAAATTAATAATAAATTCTTTTACCAATCAAAAGAACTACATACTTGGGAAATCAGAATTTTTTCTTAAGGAATACATTGGTTTGATTTTCCAAAATGTGTTTCCTATGTTACTAAATCACTGGACTAGTAAAGTGAAACTCAAGGCTGAGATGCTTCCTTTCATTTGCTTCACCATCATGTATACTCAGAGCAATCAGCTATTTGATATATGTGGAAGCCTTTATTAGCCTGGTTGCATCATCCTGGTGCTATTACAACCACAAGTCCCAATCAATTTAGTGGTACATGCACAAAATACATTGTCCTGTGCACAAAAGATTATGATATGGGAGAGTGCTTCATGCAGAAACACTAATCTTTGGTATATATGTGGATTAAATAATTTGTGGATTAAATAATTCACACTTGATTGTGATAAACATGCCAATGATTTCCTTGTTACAGTTCTCCAAAGACAATCAATATCCCACCATATGCGATACCTGCTGACATGTAGGAGCACTTGCAATAAGTCTTTGGACCCAATTATGGGACACAGATGTCCTTACCCATGGTGATAAATGTCCTGATGGCTACAATTCGGCACCTGATTTTTGTCTGCTCTGCAGGCTCTCATACCTTTGCACACAAGATATTGTGTTGCCTTTTATTATAGCTTAGCTGATTTGGAGAGTTTGTGGGTATGCTGTATATTATTTACCCCATTACTCAAGGTGATAAATGCAGGCGAAAGAGACAGCAGGAAGTAATAAGCTTAATGATTCTGCCATGTAATTTTATGTGCACAGGGTGGCCCAAGCAGCTCTTTGAGCCAACACTGTTTGCCAATAGACACAGGTTGTTCAGTCGGCAGTAAAACTGGTTGTTGGTTCAAGTGCCAGGTAGTTTATATAATATAATTACTAACCTTAGCAAAGGGCACCTCTAGAAGGAAAAAAATAAATCTTTGAAGGTCTCAAGAGATTCCAGTTCTTTGTTGTTTTGATTGTACAGTACCTCAATATACATGAGCTTCATCGTATCTCTTTCTCCAAATATGCCAGATTTCCTTCCCTCTCCCTTTGTAATGTCTCTTCCTTTCCCTTCCCATGGATCATGTGCTATATCCACCAGCCTCAAGCAACAGTTCAGAGACTTATTTTCAATTTCCACTGATCCTTTTATTATTATTTTTCATGGGTTATAAGACTTTTTCACATGCAGCCACTATTCCACATAAGTCGCACTATTATAGAACTTGGAAACATACCAGGATGGGTACTTTGTTATTAGGCTGGAGCAAATTTTTCGTTAGTTCGTTAAATTCGTTTAAAATTCGTTTCGTAATTAATTTTGAATTGATATTGAAACATCTGCTCACTGCCTTTCAAATATTACGAATTTGAATAATAAAAGTACCTTTTTTTCGTTTGTTTCTGATGTCTTCGGATGGCCCCCCCCCCCACCACACCGGCTCAGTAGAAGCCTTCCACGAAGCAGGGAGGGAGCGAAGAGAAGAGAGAAGAGCCATGCCTGCCTGCGCTTGGCCTCCCTGTCTCGCCCTGGAGCCGCGGTTTGGTTTTGCTTCTTCAGCCAGGCTTAAAGGGGAATACCAAAACCACTGGCTTGCCTTCCTAAACGGAATCCTTAGAGCCAGAGGATATCCCTTTAAGAGATATCTCCACTGAGGAGATCTCCCGGAAAGGATTCTGGCACCAGCTCAATTGCAACAGATTCAGTGCCATGTCATGTGAGCTGTAGTTTTACAAAGTCCCTAGCCTTCCCTGCAGAAGAGAGCCAGTACCATGCCAAACTACAACTCCCAGTTTTCTGTCAAATTGTTTTGGATTTCAACTCCTACAATTCCTAACTCCAGACATGGGCAAAGTTTGCCCTTGCCTGGTATAGAAGCATTCTATTCTTCTCCAGACATGCCAACAGTATTAAGTGATAAAATCTTGGGCATTTTTTCCTTTAATGCTAAAAGTTCATAGGTTGTTCAGCAACAGCCTACTGGCTGGGTTGCTATGAGTTTTCCGGGCTCTATGGCCATGTGCCAGAAGCATTCTCTCCTGACGTTTCACCCACATCTGTGGCAGACATACTCAGAGGTTTTGACGTCTGTGCGAAGCTAGGCAAGTGGGGTTTATATCTGTGGAAGGTCCAGGGTGGGAGAAAGAACTCTTGTCTGTGGGAGGCAAGTGTGAATGTTGCAATTGGTCACCTTGATTAGCATTGAATAGCCTTGCAGCTTCAAAGCCTGGCTGCTTCCTACCTGGGGGAATCCTTTGTTGGGAGGTATTAGCTGGCCCTGATTGTTTCCTGTCTGGAATTCCCATTTTCTGGGTGTTGTTCTTTTACTGTCCTGATTTTAGCTTTTCTGTAGCTAAAAATGCATATAAAATTGATTCTATAGGGAGGATAAATGATTGGATTTCGACTCCTACAGCTTAGCTTTCTCTGCCAATAATGGTACCATACCAAACTAAAGCTCCCAAGATTCTGTAGCAGTGAGCCATCTTGGATATTGTAAGGGATTTATTATTATTATTATTATTATTATTATTATTATTATTATTATTATTATTATTAGACCTTGCTCCCAGGAAGATGCCTTCGCTGTGGCTCCCAACTTATCTATCTACCTTTCCACATATTCTCCACACTGTGTGTATGTGTATGTATATTATATATACATGAGTCCCGATGGCGAAGTGTGTTAAAGCACTGAGCTGCTGAACTTGCAGACCGAAAGGTCCCAGGTTCAAATCCCGGGAGCAGAGTGAGTGCCCGCTGTTAGCTCCAGCTTCTGCCAACCTAGCAGCTTGAAAACATGCCAATGTGAGTAGATCAATAGGTACCGCTCTGGCAGGAAGGTAATGGCACTCCATGTAGTCATGCCGGCCACATGACCTTGGAGGTGTCTATGGACAACACTGGCTCTTGGGCTTAGAAAAGGAGATGAGCACCAACCCCCAGAGTCAGACATGACTGAACTTAACGTCAAGGGATACCTTTACCTTTACCTATATATACACACACACACACACACACACACACATATATGCAGGGACTATATATATATATATATATATATATATATATATATATATACACACACACACACACAGTATATATCACACACACACCAATTTAACAAAGTTTCAGTCACAAAAACAAAGTTTCTGAAGTAGAACAATGACTTTCACAGTAAAGACAACCCAATTTAACAGGAAATAAGACTTTCAAACCAGGAACAGATTTCTGCAATTATTAAAAAATGGTTTATTATAAAAGCTATGAAAATTCGCCAAAAATCAGAGGATAAGGGAAACGTTCCAAATTTTGGTGAGCTATCAGTGTTAAATTTGTTCTACCACTGTACCAAGTTTGAAGAAGATCACTCAAAAAATGAGGGCGGGAGAGTCCTGTAAAATCTCCCTTCGTGCTGTTTTTTTTTTGGCCACTGCGCATGCGCCATTAACGAATTAATTTTGAAACTAACGAATTTTCGTTAATTTTGAATTTTTTGCGGGGCAAAATTTGGAAATGACTTCAGAAACGAAACGCTGGCGCCCCCTACTTTTGAAACGAGTTTAGAATCAATTTTTTCATGGATCGCTCAAGCCTATTTGTTATCACACCTATCTTCATTTGTGCAACTGCACCAATTTGACAATTTATGATCCTACGATCATATTTCTACATGTTCTCATAACCCCACCTTCCTACACTTCCACTGCTCTGCACTGTTGATGTTTTTAAATTAAGAAAAAGTTTGAAGTTTCAGCAATCAATAACAAAAAGAGACAAAGGTATAGTTGAAAAGAAGTGTGATAACTATTTTTATGGTGATATGTATGTATCCCATATTGGTGATAGTGCAACTGCCATGGAATAGCAGCTCCATATGAAGGCCTTAATCAAAATTGAGTATTACTTGAGCTGATAAAAAATACCTGATTTCTGAAAGAATTCTGTGCAGTACATCATTTTTCTTGCATTTTCTAATTCAGCACCCCCAGAATTCATTAATAAAAACAGCTACAATATTGAAAAAAAAATCATTGCAGGCCTGTGTTATTACATTACTCTCTCACTGTATTCTACCACATCAGTCAGTTGCATGTATAGTTTCTTACTTGTCTTGTGAATTCTGCTTGCTGGTAATGGTATTCATTAAAATATTGGGAATTTTTATGCCATCTCTACATTTTGCTCCCAGTTCCTACTAATTTTGTTAGCATAATGCCCGTTTTTCCATGAGGTTTACATATGGATGTCATTGAACATTCATGGATCAAGGGGAAATTGAATCCCCTGTGGAATTTCACATAACTTGTTAAAAATTCCTCCTTGATGCCAATATATTCCATGTTCCCCTTCTTTCAACTAATTGTGCATCACTTTATGTCACTTTTTCCTGCTTAAAAGCACCATGACTGCTTTAAACTAGAGGCAAATGATGTTGCAGTTTCTCAGAATTACAATGCTGTGGCTGAAAATCACGTTTGGCTTTCTTACTTCCAAAGTATTCATAATATTCATATGTGAGCTGTGATTATTGCATATACATTCTCGGTTACCATCATCAACATCATCTGCTTTGCTTTCTTTTTCAATTTGTATTACTTGTATGGCATTTGTGGAATTGTTGGCCAGGTTCTGCATGCATTTTACCCCTTTCTACCTGGTTCATTGCAGGTACTTTCTTGAGGAACATCTACACTGTGTGACACCACTAACTGCTGTAGTGAGCTGCAGTTTAACAAGCTTTGTATGCCAAAGAGTGCTGGTTTCTCAAACCTTGAGGCCATTACTAGATGGTTGCGTGCCAGCAGGTTGAGGGTAAATCCAGCGAAGACGGAGATCCTTTGGCTGGACCGTCCAGGTGGGAGGGAGATCCAGCTGCCTACCCTGGATGGCGAGACACTACATCCGTCATCTTCTGTAAAAAGTCTTGGTGTCTTATTGGACCCACTGCTCACAATGGAGGCCCAGGTCTCTGCTGTGAGCAGATCTGTGTTTTTCCACCTACGTCAGGCTAGGCGACTGGCTCCCTACCTATCTAGGAACGACCTGGCTACGGTGATCCAGGCGATGGTCATCTCAAGGCTCGACTACTGTAACGCCCTCTACATTGGCCTTCCTCTGTTAGTGATCCGGAAACTGAAGCTGGTGCAAAATGCAGCGGCTCGTCTTCTTGCCGGGGCGCCGGCGAGGTGGCGTATCACCCCAATTCTACAACAGCTGCACTGGCTACCGATTGAGTACTGGATTACTTTCAAGATACTGGTTCTAACCTTTAAGGCCTTACATGGTTTGGAGCCGGCGTACCTGAGGGCCCGCTTATCCCCCTACCAACCCCAGAGATTACTTAGGTCCGATGACCAAAATTTGCTTGAAGTCCCTAACATACGGACTTATCATTTGTCTTCTACTAGGCAGAGAGCCTTCTCGATTGTAGCCCCTCATTTATGGAATGCCTTGCCAGTTGAAACTCGAACTATCCAAGACCTACTTGCCTTTCGGAAAGTCTGCAAAACCTTGCTCTTCCGACAAGCTTTCAATGGGTGAAAAACTCGGGGCTATGTCTGTTTTTATTGTTGCTTTTATTGTTGTTTTTATTGTTTTTATTGTTATTTTAAAGCTAAGTGTATTGTTTTAATCTATTTCTGTAAACCGCTCCGAGTCAAACTGGGAGTAGCGGTATACAAGTCTAATAAATAAATAAATAAATAAATAAAACTAGAAATCCCAGGGCAGTTAAAATGGTGTCAAACTGCATTAATCTACAGTGCAGATGCACCCATAGATAAATACTTTGTCAAAACCCACAAAAAGTGAGGCACACAGAATTTTTTCTCTCTATTCAAAGTTTTATTTCAATTTGAAGAGTATAAAATTTATATTCAAAGTGGTAGCCTAGATATTCTAGACTGCTCTCTCCAACATGGTTAGTGGTCAGGTGTGATTTTTTTTTCATGTCAGGAATGACTTGAGAAACTGGACCGGGCTGTTGCGCAGCTGATTAGTAGCCAGCTGCAATAAATCTCTGCTGACCGAGAGGTCATGAGTTTGAGCCAGCCCAGGTCAGAGTAAGCTCCCAACCATTAATAGTCTAGCTTTCTGTTGACCTATGCAGCCCGAAAGACAGTTGAATCTGTTGAGTAGGAAATTAAGGTACTGCTTTATGCGGGGAGGCTAATTTAACTAATTTATGACACCATAAAAACCTCCAGCAGTGGGTAGGAGAATGAAAAAGTCCTCCATCAAGGACTCAGTGTCACAAGTGGACTGTGAAGTGGCAGCTTCCTCTGTGGCTGGAATCGAGCATACCCCCATGAAGCTGGAAGCTGGAATGTTAAATGGCCTCTGTATCTATCTCGTATGTTGTATGTCTAATGGCACTGAATGTTTGCCATTTAAGAGGGTTGAATGAAAAGTAATGCCTCCACCTTGGTAACTCCTCAACAGATGGCAGTACTGGTATGCGGCAGGTACTGGCTTGTTCAGTAGACTCTCCTTTACAGTTCAATTTGGCAGGAAGCCTTAGCATTGAATGGTTGTATTGTTAAAGTGCAAAGTATGGAACCCTGCACAGGTCAATGCAACTTAAGCAACATGCAATCATTGAATTCTTGACAGCAGAAGGTGTCATCCCAAAGGAGATTCATCAGAGAATGCAAGCTGATTATGGTGATTGTGTAGATGAGAGTACTGTGCATCGTTGAGCGAGTAAGTTTAAAGATGTTGAGGTGGGAACATCTGACTTGTGTGACAAACAAAGAATTGGACATCCTGTGACAGCAACCACCGAGTTTCACAAGCAAAAGGTTGACAGATTGGTTCAGGACGATCGTCGTATCACCAAGAGAGAAATTTAAAGCATAATCGGCATTTCACAAGAACGTGTGGGTCACATTATTGCTTTGCTTGGCTATCAGAAGATCTGTGCACGATGGGCACTATGAGATGCTGGTTGTGGAAACACTGTCGACTTCTTCTGTGACACCGTCAGAAAACTTGTTCATCGTTGGCAGAAATGTATCCAATTGTCTGATGATTATGTGAAAAAGTGAATTGTGGTAGTTAAAGAACACATTCTAAGGATTATTTCTGCATTTGATTTATTAAAATATTCCCATCCAAATCGAAGTAATGAAGGTGGAGGCATTACTTTTCATTCAACCCTCGTATGTCGTATGTCTAATGGCATTGAATGTTTGCCATATATATATGCATTGTGATCCACCCTGAGTCCCCTTTGGGGTGAGAAGGGCGAAATATAAATACTGTAAATAAGTAAGTAAATAAGTTGTTTCTGGTGTGAGAGCATTGGCCATCTGCAAGGACATCGCCCAGGGGTTGACCAGATAAACATTTTACCATCCTGTGGGTGGCTTCTCTAATGTCCTCACATGAGGAGCTGGAGCTGACAGAGGGAGCTCATCTGCACTCCCCCCAGGTTGGATTCGAACTGGCAACCTTCAGGTCAGCAACCCAACCTTCAAGTCAGCAGTCCTGGGGATGCACGGATAAACATTTTACCATCCTGTGGGCGGCTTCTCTCGTGTCCTCACATGAGGAGCTGGAGCTGACAGAGGGAGCTCATCTGCGCTCTCCCCAGGTTGGATTCGAACCGGCAACCTTCAGGTCAGCAACCCAACTTTCAAGTCAGCAGTCCTGCCGGCACAAGGGTTTAACCCTTTGCGCCACTGAGGACTCTGTCAGGTGTGAAAGGATTTGTACTTCTAAACATCCAGATAGCAGATAGCACTGGAATGGAGAAGGCTCACTGATGGTGAGCTGAAAAAGAGATGGGTAAAAATATATTAATAAGAGCATTTTTACACTGACCACTTAGATTGATGTAGAAATGGATCAACCCTGAGGCAGCTAAATACCAAATAGGTTAATCCAGGCTAATCCAGGGCAAGATCACCTTAATGCAACCTTGTTTTGGGTTAACCTAAATTGAGGGAAAGCCTGAATTCTGCCCCAGGATTTGGGCTTTCCCCTGACATTAGGACAGTCAGAACAATTGGGCTGGTTCACAAACAGAACCCAATAATAGAGTCACTGTAGGTTCATTATAAATCAGAAACAACTAGGAGGCACACAACAACCATTAACTGGAATACATTTTATTTATTACTTATGTTTGTTTTAATTGCATCAGTATGGAGTCCCTGACATTGTCTAGACAGGAGAAATACTTTAGGAAACTCAAAAACAATGGTGGATTTAATGTTTTTTAATCTCTCCGTGTAAATGGATGTTTTTGTTAAGTCTGGGATGAAGCTCTGACTTTTATCAAGAAAATCTGCCTTTGTGTATAAATGGAGATCATTCTGAGCCCGACACACTAGTAAGTGTTATGCGAATTGAAAGATTAAACAAAGGATTAAATGCTATTAGATTTGTAAAATAGTTTATTCATAGTTGAGCATGAGCATGCACGCATGCACACATGCACGTGGGACACTATTTGAAAGAAATAAAGGGAATTCCCCAAATTAACAATGGGTGTTTCTTTTATTGAAGTCCTTGCTGGCACAACAATCTAAATATATATAACTGTAAAGCATGTTAAAATTCCAGGTGCATTTGACATATGGAAAAGTATTTGTGTTTAATAACCTATCCTACTTTCTGTGAGAATACAAAGTTTCTGATGAAAGGCCAGGTCCTGTGTGTAGTTGTTTTTCTATTTTCATATTTATGTCATAGGGAAAGAACATATCTACAAATAAAAGCATTCAAGCCATTACACACATGCACGATGTGATTCATCATTGGAAAAGACAGTGTTACTTTGTAAATTGGAAGGTCATAAAAAAAAGAGTGAGACCGCACTACAGGTGGATAGATTCAGTCAAGGAAGCCATGGTTGACCAGAAATCTTGGAGAGCTGTTTACAACAATAACCACAACAACAAACAACACACATGAGAGGTGCCTTTATGAACAGCATTTGTATGCATTTAATAATAATAATAATAATAATAATAATAATAATAATAATAATAATAATAATAATAAAACTTTATTTATACCCCACCACCATCTCCCCAACGGGGACTCTGGGCGGCTTACATGGGGCCATGCCCAAAACAATACAATGTAAACAGCATGGCTCTTAACAGCTTTATCCTACACCAAACTGGCTCATCTAATGACCACCAACTCTCTTGGTGGTATAAAGTTCTGTCTGATTCAGAAGAGACATATCGGATTAGCAGTATAGCAGATTAGCCATGGTGGCGCAATGGGTTAAATCCTTGTGCCAGCTGGACTGCTGACCTAAAGGTAGGGGTTGCTGACCTGACGGCTGCCAGTTCGAATCCGCGAGACAGGGTGAGCTCCCGTCTGTCAGCTCTAGCTTGTGAGGACATGAGAGGAGCCTCTCAGCAGGATAGTAACACATCTGGGTGTCCCCTGGGAAATGTCTCTGTAGACAGCCAGTTCTCTCACACCAGAAACAACTTGAGTATGTTCTCAAGTTGCTTCTGATAAGACAAAAAGCAGTATTCATAAAGGAGTGCAGGGGAAAATGGGAACAGACAGTTAATCCTAGTGGTCTTCCAGCTCAGTAGAACTCTTCCAAACATAGTGCTAGGCAAAAAAAAAAAAAGGCAACTCAACATATACCTTTGGCCTGTTGTTTCTATTTTCTTATTATTATTAAATTATACCAGCCAGAGCGAGCAATTGCTCTGTTTCCTAAGCCAACCTATATGTAGACAAATAACTGGGAAGTTTTAAACTGCCAAGATTTTAATTTGTTTGAAAAAACTTACCTTGAGTTCTAGACATTACCTTCCATATGCATTTCAATGTAGCAACATGAACACAAGCAGTAATCCTTTTGGTTTCTTTTGGCAATAAGAAGAAGCAGGAACTTTCCAAGGGCAGATAGATATTCCAGTGCTATATTCTGAGCTACACTTTGGCTGATCTTCAGATTGCTATAAGCACTCCTCCTCCTTTACCCTCACCTCTTACAAAGTCATTCATAAACATACCTAAGTTTGAAGGTTGTCTCCAGGAAAAACGTCTTGGAGTGGAGCATATTTCTTAAAGCCAAATGGGCAAGTATTGCCCATTTATTCATAGGCAAATATTTTCCTATGGCATGAAGTCAGTCCAGACCAACCTTAGTAACAACATGAGTGAGGTTTACCTGGACCAGCCATATATTCTTAGAAAGCAGGCCAGAGGTGGCTGGAATTGACTGGTGTGCTGGTGTGCCGTGATTAAAGAGGCATTGCATTTCACCGATATTAGTTCCCTGTCCAGGTAGTGTAAGGAATTCCTGTGGTCTGCGGAGATGGAGGGAAGGGCAGGCAATGGGATTCCTCAATGTCTGGCTTTCATTAGTGGTTCTATTGCTATTTTTGTCTTAATATACCAATAGCACAGGTGGCAAATTTGGAAACCATGTACACGGTCTTTGTTTTAAAGACATAACGGAACAATTAATTTTGCCACAAGGCAACAAGTTGTAAAGCAGCCCTTCCAAAGTACTGTCAATCAGCCAACCAATCTCTCTTTCCCTTTCACTCTCTCTCTCCCTCTCTCTCAGAGGGGAATCAAACAGATGAAGGATAAAATGAGAGGTTTAGTAAGAGAAAATGGTAACAATCTGTGGCTTCCTTTTCTAAGTATGTTACATTTCTAGAATTCAGCTCTTCCCCAGTTCCAAATGCAAAGGTTTAAGAGATACGGTCAACAAATGTAAGTGCTATCAACAGACAGATGCACTTTAATGCTGCAGATCATAATTCATCAAGCTGTTTAAGTGTAAGGTGGTCACTGCTGCCGATAGACCTCATCAATCCTCTCTTACTGTCATGATTATTATAATGCTTTAATGTAGTAAAGGCTTTGCATTGTCTGAAAGGCTAGTTGGATTTATTCACTGCCCAGGACTGATTTATGCTTCTAATAACCCTGCTGGCTTGAGTTTTGGAGTGGTGAATTTCTTGTCACTGAGCATGATGGAATATCTACGCTTAGCTGCCAAAGCAGAAAGGAGGTTTTCCTGACTGTCAAAAACCCTTTGTGTGCTTCTCCTCCCGCACTCATGGGGCCTTTCCAGATTATCAGATTTTGCACATCCTGGGTAGGTGCTTCCAATTCTACATAATTGTTTCCTTAAGTGAAACATAGACATTTTCTTGGGAGCTGAGAAAAGGCTGCAGCTCTCAGAGGTATGAAAGATGAAAGAGGTTTGGCTATGAGAGAAACTAATTAGCTAGTTCTAAACACCTTTCTCTAAATAAAATCATGCATTTGTTCCCCTAGTGATGGCATTTACCACAAATATGCACATTTCATGCAACCAAGCTCAAGCTAATCATTCTGTTTTCCACTTAGTCAGCCCATGTCATGTGAACTCGGTGGCAGCCCTTTGTACTTGAACACACAAAAGCTCTGTCCTGTCATGGTTTGCAAAGATACTATATGTGTGTTAACTGGAAAATCAAATGCTGAGTTTGCAAGGACCTGGGGAATTGGTTTGTAACTGTTGCTATCCTGCTGCTGGAGAACCAGTTTGAACAGGTTTCTTTCTCTCTGTGTGTGTGAGTCTATTGAGTACTGGCTGAAAAGAAGATGGCTCTGTACTCAGAGAGGCCTGACTATTTCTGAGGCCTTGTTTGCTGTTGATCTTCACTGAAGCAGATTCATGGACTAAGAAAGGATTGCCTATAACTGCTGATTTCTGTAAGCAAACAGAGGGACTGTTGTAAACAAATACCATTGTTCTGTTGATCTCTTGGATTTAGTAAAAGTTCCTGTGTTATTTGTTCTGCAAAGCTGAGTGGGGCATCATTCTGCAGGGTGTTTCTGGGCTCACGGGCACATGTAAGAGCCGTTATCTGTCATCTACAATCCCCAACATATCCTTCATCCCAAACTGGTGAAATCACACCTACAAGTGTGTACCAGTGCTACTCAAAGTGACGGTCCATGGACTGGAGCCTTTGGCTGCTGTCTTCAGCAGGTTGCCAGAAAACTATGAAAATATGATAACAATATGGCATAAATATGACACTGATCCTTTACAGGCTGGGAAAAATTATTTTCTGCTACATTAGAAAGCTTGAGAAGTACTGCTTCATATGTTAAGTATCACATAGCATAGTCTTGTACCTCTAGCACCAATGAAGCAAGTTTGGATTTTAGTCCAGACTTTACTGGCCCTATCAAGGGGGTTAAACCCTATCCCTTCAGCACTTTGGGCAGCTCTTTTAAAGGCCATACCAAAATATGAAGTGCAAACAATAATCTTTTAATGAGTTGTTTCGGCTTGATATTACATGAAAAAAATTAATATGTCTTTATTTTGTAATAAATGTAATATAATAAATAGGTGATAGTATTAGGAATATATTCAGGAAAGGTTCACATTTAACAGGGATGCTCAGAATTCACAAGATCATTCAAACACAGTGAAAATAGATTTGGCATTAAATGTGTGGCTAACATAGCTTATCTTAAAATTCTAGAAATATTTTGGATATGAAAATTTTTGTTTTAATGTTATTTATATTTATTTATTATTCCAGTATAGACATTGACTTTGATTAAAACAGATAAAAACTGAAAGAAATAAAAGAAGAAAATAAAAAATACCATTTATTTGCTCAGTACTAAAGAAAATATGAATTGCAAAGATCAATTAGATGGACTAGTGGACTAACTGGTGGAGTCGAGCTTCCAGAGACTAGAGTTCGAATTCCCTATTTGGCCATGGGAAGCCACTGGGTGACTTTGGGTACAACATACACTTTCAGCTTCAGAAGAAAGTGATGACAAACTTGCTCTGAACAAATCTTACCATGAAAATCTTACGATAAGATCAATTTCAAGGCACCACAAGAACAACAACAACTGTGATTATATTAGCATGAACTTGTGGCATCCTGCAAGTTCATTTCAGTTAATTTGAATCTGAATTATGGTATATTTAGGTTTTTTATACAGTACTTCCTTGACAAGTTTGATTATGGGAAATTGCCTATTCTTCCCAGGATCAAGATGCACCAATTATTTGGTCTCATCTTCATTCAAAACCATAATGGGATCACTTTAGCAATACTGGGAAAGTAATATATCAGAGATCAGATTCACTAGGATTTTCAAAGTAACTTTTCAATGATCTGAAGCAATGTCCATTCTCCATTCTTGTAAGTTACATCATTACCTACAGGCATAAAAATCTACATCTGTTTTATGGCAGTCATATACCTGCCTGACATGGAAAGAGAATATTTTCATCTTTTCAATCTCTCTAGCTCACAGACCTATACATGTGCAGACGTACAAAGACAAATTCTATGATTTTCTCATTATGGACTGGGAGATATTGTATGGTAAAAAAAAAAAAGCTTGACTGATATGATATGCAAAGCACATCAAGATATATTTTCCATCATATTTCCATTTTAGAAAAAAAATCCTCTTCTGTAATTTGAAGTATATATTGCAAAGTACTTTCTGCTTTCATTAATCCTAGGGGAGAAATAACACCATCTGAGAACTGGCATAAAATACACAACAAAGTACATTTTGACAAGAGAAGCCATGAATACTTTTTAATCTTCAGTGTTTGATTTCTGAACATTGTTAATGTATAGCCAAATGTGAAAGGGGGGGCATTTTAAATCAAATGCATATTCTACTCAATGTAGCAACTTCAAATACTTAGCAAAGAAGCCAAAATGATTACTCACAACATCATACTGGAAAATGATTGAATACTATTTTGTAAGTTCAAAGATAAGACTTACACTAAATCACACAACTGCCTCATCTAGAAGGTAGACCACTATTATTTAGATTGACTGGCAGCAGCTGTCAAATTTTTCCAAACCCTTATTTAGACATGTGAGAAATTAAAATCTGGGGCTCCCTGCAGGTAGGAGTTTATTTTTCTCTACTGGTGGAGTTTATTTTTCAATGAAATGCATCCTGTGATCTAAGGGAGCTGCGGTGACACAATGGATTAAACCAGTGGTTCCCAACCTTTTTTTTTTTTTGACCAGGGCCCACTTTAACCAGAGACTAGTTGACCAGGGACCACTCTCCAACATTAGTACCAAATAGGTTACGAATACATTTTTGGTTAACTTTAGATTCAGTTTGGTTATTTGAGGTGCTGGTTCAGAAAATTGCATGGGATAGACCATATCAGATCTAGATTCTGATACAAAACATATGTCATCCAGTAGTTGCCATCTGCTTGCCCACATAAAACTGTATTAATAATCTAGAGCTGATGTGGTCTATCCAATGCAATGGGCAGTTCTGCAAAAAGGAGTGGAAATAAAAATAAAGAGGGAAGGGGTTCACAGACCAGAGTTTCATTCTCACGGCCCACTGCTGGACTGTGGCCCACAGGTAAAGAACCATTGGGTTAAACCCTTGTGCCAGCTGAACTGCTGACTTGAAAATCTGAAGGTCAGCAGTTCGAATACACAAGATGAGGTGAGTTCCCATCTGTCAGCCCCAGCTTCCATGCAGGGACATGAGAGAAGCTTCCCACAGGATGGTAACACATTCGGGAGTCCCCTGGGTAACGTCTCTGTAGATGGTCATTCTCTCACATCAGAAGCAACTTGCAGTATATTTTCAATTCACTTCTAACACGATAAAAACATTACTGGTGACCTTTGCATCACAAAATGCTGAGAGAGTGTGCAAGATAACATGTACACGCTAAGAAGATTACATTCTCCTACACATACCGATTCTGCTAATGGGAAAAGTACTAAAGACAAATGAGTTCATTTCCAAGTAATCTAATATTCCAAAGGCTGATCAATTCTCATTTATGAATACATGTATAATGCATATATTTCACTCATCCGTTGATGGCCTATTCTCTAGTGGGGTGAAAAGAAATCTATGGGAACTTAAACAAGGACCTGCCATCATATCAGCTCACAATTGCTGAGGCAGCAGAGAGGCACTTTGCTAATGGAGCTCCTTTTCTACTTCCTTTAGTCAAGAAATCATTTCCCTTCTGCAGTTTTATCCGTGACTTTGGATTTTTTTTAAAAAAAGAAATGATGTAAAGGGGCAGAATATTACCCTTTTTCCTAAGAAGATCCAAGAAAAATATAGGTTTGACCTTTCTTGGCTCTCCTTTCCTTTCCTTTAAGCAATTGCTTCAAAACTTTGGCACTCATTCATGACCTGCTCTTGACATAATTCAGCTAAATGAACAAAGGCTATTTCTTCTCTAACCCTGTACTTCACCCCAGTGACCTGCAGAGATGGAATAATATTTATTAAATTTAAGTAATATCTTGCACAGATCACAGACAGAGTGGACTGGCTGTATTTTGCAAGTATTATATTTTTCATATACACCTATTTTCCTACAATATATACATGTATGTATGCACATATATTATCCTACAAAGTGAACAAAACTAAAATAGTTTATATTTACTTATTTCATATAGAAACAGGTCTTCTGTTTTTAACATCTTTTGCATATACTAATGTCTGCTCCTGCAGAGGGCAACCAAGGCTTAGCTGTTGGTCATTTGATTTAATTTGTCCTTGATTAAAAAAATAATTGAGAAAATTATAATCTCTTCTTGCTATCAGACTCAGCTTCTGGATTTTTGAGAGGAAACTTGAATCCTCTTATTAGTTCCTGCCTAAAAAAAATCAGCCTGTCTAATGTCCTATTTAGAGACGTAAGTCAGATAATTTTTATTTCATACTAGCTGTACCCGATCACGCATTTCTGTGGCCCAGCCTGGTTCAATGGGAAAGAAAGGATAGAGAATCGTGTCATTTTCCTGCTGGGAGAGGCCATAGGCCCCTCCCATGGAGCGACCCCAGTGCCTCCTCTTCCCTATTATTGAAAATCTGGCTACCATTATTAAAAAAAACTCTGAAATCAGGACAGTAAATGAAGAACACCACTCAGAAAACAAAGGAATTCCAGACATGAAACAATCAGGGCCAGCTAACACCTCCCAACAAAGGATTCTCCCAGTCAGGAAGAAGCCAGGCTTTGAAGCTGCAAGGCTATTCAATGCTAATCAAACTGGCCAATTGCAACATTCATAATTGCTTCAAGCAGAAAAGAGGTGAAATAGTGTGGGAGATATGATGTCCTCACAAACGGACATTACATTTTTATTTATATAGATTAGTTCTTAGAAACATTGCGAGTGGCTCATTGTTGTTTTTACTACAGTGTTCCCTCACTGTAGGTTCCAGGACCACCCGCAATAAGTGAAAATCCATGGACACTATATTTATTTTAATATTTATACAGTATTTTAGTAGTTATGCACTATTTTAAGTCTTTACCAACCAATTGTGTGTTGACAAATCGCCTCCTTCTCCTCCCATTGCCGCTTGGGCTCCCCCCCCCCCACACCCTTGGCTTCTCCTTCCTCCCTTCCTTGGGCTGTAAATTGTATTTTTTATGATTTATAAAAAAAATTAAGAATTTTTTGAAAAACCGCGAAACAGCAAATCCACGAAAAGTGAACCGCGAAGTAGTGGGGGAACACTGTACATGCATCACATACATGTATAAATGTATATACATATACATTATATGAGTATATATAAAATCATACAGTTACTTCTTGACTAGATTATTGTAATACTCTATTTGTGGAACAGCTCTTGAAGACTATGCATACAAAAAATCAATTGAAAGGTAGTGTATCACATGCAATAGATGCCTTGCCTTGTGCCTCAGTAATTGATTGATTGATTTTGCCTTGATGGTTATTACTTCAAATCTTGGAACTAGTTCATTTTAAACTATTTGAATCTGCCCACATTTGAAGATTTATTCATGTGTCTCTGATTTCTGAGATATATTTTGTAGTTAAATTACTGAGAACTTTCTCTTTGGTAGTATCTTCTGTATAGGACACTCAAGAAGCTAGAATACATTTCTTTTCCAACATGCTTCTAATTTTGCTATTGAAAATGTCTTTTTTAATGTCTTCTTGGGGTTTTTAATGTTGTTTTTAGCTTTGCTAGATTGTTATTTTGTTATATGTACTGCATTTTAATAGGCACATTACTTTTGTGTTCTATATGCTTTTGTTAGTGACCAACATCTCTGTTAGGAAAATGAGGCTTATCAATTTTATTACAAATAAATTACATATTGTCTACTTAGCTGAAAGATTTCCCGCCTCTTCCAGCATTATCATTTGTTACAATGCTCCATGATTGCATGCTGACATCTTCCTGTTCTGTATGGCTTTATTATTGTGAACTCCGAACAGCACAAATAAAAGCTCAGAAAGCAGGAAGAACCACATGACTCCTTCCCTCAATTGCATAAATCCACTCTCACTTTACCAATAAGCATATACTGAAAATCTATATTTATTAAACTCAACAGTGACCTGTACATTTCACAATTTTAATACAGGGATAATCACAACTGTACCCTAATTTGAAACGTATTTTTCAGTTTCTATGAAATATATTTCCACATTCTAGTCACAAATAAAAGTGCAAAATGTCATGGAATAAAAATAATTCAGATATATTAAATGTTATATTTCAAAAATTACATTCTCTCTCTCTCTCTCCTGCATATTTCGATTCTCACTCTCTATCTCTGGCCCAATTTTCTTTTTCAATATAAATGGCTGATTGTATACTGCCTAGTAAAAGCTTTGCCCACAAAAGCAAGGTGAAACAATATTTGAAATAAATAAGCAAAGTAAATGTGGAATTCAAACATACAAGTGTTGGTTTTTGAGCTCTGCTGTATTTAGGTAGGCGAATCATAGAATTGGAAGAGACCACAAGAGCCATCCAGTCTATCTGTTGGGGTTGTTTTGGTTGTGTTTTCCTGCAAGGCAGAGGGTTGGACTGGATGGCCCTTGTGGTCTTTTCTAACTCTAGGATTTTTTGATTCTATGATCAGGAAGCTGCGTTCATAGCAAATATCTGAGGTTCCCGGTCTATATGAGCCTGTGAATGCAGGTCTTCTCCATGCAAACGTCTACCACCATGAATGGTTTTCAGCATGCGATAATGAAGCTGTGAGGCCTTGCTGTCTCACATAAGAGAATCAACAAAACAGAATTGGTTATGTGACATGACAAAGATATCACATAAAACTAGTCTATATAGGGAACATTTCTCTGTATAATTGAGCCGTAACAATTGTGTTGTTGCAATGCAGTGTGGCAAAGCAGAAGCCACTGATTCAGTTGTCTTGGCCATGGACATGGACATTCCTTTGAACACAGGCATTTCCTAATGTATGTCTATTGTTGCTACCCACTGAAATACTTTCTATATATTCAATTTGTTTCCCCCTCCTCTAGTGAGGAGAAAAAAAGTTGAAGTGCTAGGAAACATACATGGGTCAGAAATAGCAGAAAGAAAAAATTATCATTGCCCTGCCCCCCTAAAATTTTATAAATTACATATGATGATGATGATGATGATGATGATGATGACGATGATGATGATAATATAATTTTATTTTTATACCCTGCCTCCATCTCCCCAGAGGGACTCTGGGTGGCTTACAAATATAGAATGAGCCTACAATGGTATCAAATACCGAAAAAACCAACAACAAAATTAAAAGCATAAGATAAAATCACAGTCATTATAAAACACAAATTGAAACACAGCGATAAAATCATAAAATGAACTGGGCAAATAAAATCCTCCTCCCAAAGATTGCAGAATCTCCACCAAAAAAAGAAAGGAAGGAAGGAAGGAAGGAAGGAAGGAAGGAAGGAAGGAAGGAAGGAAGGAAGGAAGGAAGGAAGGAAGAGGGCTCTTTTTGGGAGATCTGTGAAATATTTGCAAAAGAAAATGTTTTGATTTTGAGTCTCCCTTATATCATGGTTTGAGAACCCAGGCCTTCAAGCATTCTAACTGGAAGTCAACTGTTACCAACTGTGCTGTGGATTTTGGAGAGGCATGAATAGAGGGCAAAAGAGGAGGGGGGATATAAATAAAGCATTATTATTGTTATTAAAGGGAGAAAAGTGCCAAGAAAACTCTTTTTGGGACCACCCTCTCACTGCAAAAGATCATGCAGATCCAGAATAGGTCTCTACAGTCCCTTGTGGACCCAACAAGTATGATTGTCTACCCCTGGAAGACAATCATACTCAGCCACGAGGGATAGCCTATGAATATCATAGTTTGATTGGTTTTGTTGAATGCTGTGGTTTGCAACTTATGGTGACACTAAGATAAACTTGTAGGAGCCCCTGGTGGCGCAGCGTGTTAAAGCACTGAACTGCTGAACTTGCAAACCGAAAGGTTGCAGGTTTGAATCTGGGGAGCGGAATGAGTGCCTGCTGTTAGCTCCAGCTTCTGCAAACCTAGCAGTTCGAAAACATGCAAATGTGAATAGATCAATAGGTACCGCTCCGGCGGGTAGATAATGGCGCTCCATGCAGTCATGACGGCCACATGACCTTGGAGGTGTCTACGGACACGCTGGCTCTTCGGCTTAGAAACGGAGATGAACACCAACCCCCAGAATCGGACACGACTGGACTTAACGTCAGGGGAAAATCTTTAACTTTACCTAAGATAAACTTACTATAGAGTTTTCTTGGCGAGGTTTGTTTGGAGAGGTTAGCCCTTGTCTTCCTCTGAAACAGAGAAAAAGTCATTTGCCCAATGTCACCCATGGGCAAGTGGGGAATTCAACCCTAGTTTCCAGAGCTGTAGTCCAATGCTTAAACCACTACACCAATCTGATTCTCAAATAGAGCAGTAGCTAGTGCTCATTCTGAGAGCAAATTTTTACCTTTTGTGAGAACTTCTACACCAAGTTATCATATTTAGTTTACAATATATTTTGTGAAGAGTGGGGGAAGGATATATATGACCTCTCTGCAAACTAAAGGCACATTTAAAAAGTATATTTTTAAAAAAAGACAAATGAGCTACTTTAAAGTAAATGGTTCAGAATCTTCTCTTTTCCATTTGTAGCCTCTCTCACACAAACTGTAACCAATACCCCAAGCTGCATAATATTTTTCAAATCCTGTACTTTGGTCAAGACCTAACCACTCTCAGAATCCACACCTTTAAATAGACTTGAAGCAATGTATCAGGCACCACCCTAAACCCCACAACCATTTTTTTCAACACACCCTGGAAAATACCAAGAAAATTGGTCCACTCCTTTTCACCTTTAAGGCAATATGTTCACATCAGGATCAGTGCATGTTGACTTTGGTTTATGTTCTTGCCCCTCCTTGTCCACACATAACATCAGCATTCTCATGAACAGAGAGTTGTGTCCACAGCAATGAGTAGATGTGTGCATCAGTATTTCGTTCTCCCAGACCACTGTCTGTACAAGAAATGGCTTTCCATTCAGAACAACAATAACAACACACAAATTGAGAATAACAGAGAAAACTGCTAGGTGAAAAATCTCTGTATGTGCGAGCATATTTTTCAGTGGGGTGATTTGACGTGCTGACACACACACTCTGTTCAGGGACAGGAACATTTGTGAACATTCTTTACTTCCCTAGGAGAGAGGCATGTATTTATTGGCTCCTATAAGGGACCAACTGGATTAGCCCAAAATATACACAGCAAGCTCTTTTTCCCTTCCAGACTAGGGCAGTTAGAGTGTCTCTAATATGTGCTGCAGCCAAGATTTATTGATTATATTTAACATAATTTGTCAAGCAAGAAAAAGAATCACAAATAAACATAGGAAAACCCCTAAAAAGCCCCTTGCCTTAAAAAAAGTTCTGGCAGCAAGTTCTGAATGAGTGTATTTTGACAAGTACAGTTGGTACTTTTCTATCTAATCTATAGGCTTTGTTAGCTCCCACTGCACTAAATCAACCATACAGACACATTTCTACTCTAAGCAGAATGGTTCTGGTCTATTCTACCTTCAACCAACGTAGTGTTTTGACTGCTCTGCTATGAGGTATACTTTTGCAAGGAGGTTGCAAAGCCAGGCAGAGGGTTACAAAAATTTCCATTGGATAACTGCCTCCGACTTCCTGGAATGGTGCCAACTGATCTGATATTATCCAAGTGCATTATCCTTGTATGAAGAAGAATGTGCTGACTGTAAGCAAAACAAAGTACTGAAAAACCTTGGTGTGATGGGGGGGGGGGGGAGTCACACACATTTATGAACATTGGAAGCAGCTGAAAATCATTGCTTTGCTCTGCTCTTTATAGTCTATAGTTGCCAGCAGTGTGCCACGCCAAGGTTTTAGACAATGTTAGAAGAAGGAGAGAGAGCATGATGGGACTAAGGCCCCATTGTAGTCCTTTCTGCAACCAAGGGCATGATTGAAACCTATTTCCCCTACACATCCAAATGGATCCCTGTTCATTACCAATTCCTGAGTGGGTTTGGTAATTTCCAAGATCCATGACTCATGCCAAATTGTGACAATAGAGAGGCAACATATAGCTAATCTTCTGGGACAGAAATGATGGTGGGTGAATTGAAACTGCTCCAAGAGTGACTGCCAAGCACACACTAGAGTGGGAGCTTAAATGTCCCACAGTCCAACTTGAGCATGGTCTACATCTGGGTTAATCTGAATCCAGCAGCCAATAAACTGAACACCCCAATTAAACTCATTGGGCTGTGCCAAGATACCAGAACTCAGGAACGAAGGAAATGGCAACTGGTTTAGGAAGCCTAAACTCTGTTCCATCCCACACCAGGGTTAGCTCTACATTGCCATAAAGTGCCATTTCAGAATACAGATTAACTTCATTGAACTGGATTATATAGTGGCATAGACTCATATAATCCAGTTCAATGCAACTAATCTGCATTCTGAGACTGCATTATATGGCAGTGTGGATCCAGCCCAGATCTGGGCCATATGATAAGTTGTGCAGCCAATTTTCAGACAGGGAGGGAAATTTAGTAGTGCTCCCCTCACAGCATTAAGTGATCTTGGGTAATTTAACTCTCTCAATCCCTGGTGGCACAGTGTGTCAAACCACTGAGCTGCTGAACTTGCGGACCAAAAGGTCCCAGGTTCAAATCCCAGAAGCGGAATGAGCGCCCGCTGTTAGCCCCAGCTCCTGCCAACCTAGCAGTTTGAAAACATGCAAATGTGAGTAGATCAATAGGTACCGCTCCGGCGGGAAGGTAACGGCGCTCCATGCAGTCATGACATGACCTTGGAGGTGTCTACGGACAATGCCGGCTCTTCGGCTTAGAAATGGAGATGAGCACCAACCCCCAGAGTCAGTCACGACTGGACTAAACGTCAGGGGAAAACCTTTTCCTTAATCTAAGAGGAACACAAAGTAAAACCCCTTCTAAACAATTTTTGCCAAGGAAATTTCATTATTATTGCACTTTAGAATATCTGTAAGTCAGAAATGACTTGGGCATACAGCAACAACACAGAAGAGCTGAACTTAGACTGTAGTAGATTTAAGATATATGCTCTACTTTGCACCTTTGGAAAATATTTTGGGAGTATATGCCTTGAAAAATATTGTTTCAATATAATTACAACCACTAGGGACCTTGTCACATGGGGCTAAAATTGGCAGCATGCACCCATTTAGCCCCAGGTCATTCATGGAGCCGGCTGGCACCCACCAGATGACGCCGCACTGGCTCCATGGGTGAAGAAGGGCAGAGCCAGCACATGCTGTCACCACAGCAACACTGGAAGCATCCCATGTTTCTGTTGACTTTAATGGGGGGAAGCCACACACTCCATGCACGCACCACACTTTCCCCATGGGATCAGCTGCTGGAGGAGCCAGGCGATGTGGGGCATGGGGCGATGGCTTCTCCATGCTCCTCAGTAAAGCAGAGTGACATGGGACATTTTCTGCATCCATGTGACAAGGTCATAGGTTGAAAGATACTATGTACATAACTTAAATCAAGAGTGGACAGTCATGTTGGGATGGCGGTGTCATTCTTCATAACCTGGCTTCATGGTTCATCCCACAAACCTAAAACTATGAGTAACAGTTTTCAGATAATTTTCAGCACATTTTTAAAGTTTTGGGGCGTTTTAGGGCTGGGAAGTTGGAATGGTGGTGGAAGCAAAATCTCTCCATTTCACAGCAACTTTGATTAGTACAGTGCATTGTTCAACTTAATGGTAAGTTCTGCTTATTGCTTATTGTGGTTGTTTTAGACCAGCTCAGTCTAAATGCATTTTAATTATTTCTAGGCTGATATTGTTAACTTAGGCAGAAATACTACTTATAGTGGCCTTTGGGCAAGGGAGAAATGAAAGGGGGGCACATATCCCAGAACAACTGAATGGGGCACAAAAATGAAACATACCAATGGCATCACTAACACCCATAGCTGCTAACATTCATCCTGTTAATCTGCTGTTCACCATCTCCCCTCCAACAATTTTAGTCTGATTTTAGAGATTTTAATTAGATTTTAAGGATTTAATATGTCTGTAATTATGTGGAATGTGTGATGTCTCATCAGTTTAAGTTGTTTTATAATTTATTGAGTTGTTTTTTTATTTGTTTATATATTACTGTTGGCACTGAATGTTTGCCGCTGTGTAACTTGTGCTAAGTTGCCCTGAGTTCCTTCGGGGAGATAGGGCGGGTGTAAATAAAGTTTCATTAATTTATTCATCACCACCTACATTTATCTTATGGCTTTAATGTGTAAATGAATGAAAAGCGATGAACAAGATAAAGAGAAAGCAATAGGAGATAAGGTGGCAAACAAGGATATATGCCCAAAAGGAGAAAGACAAAGTTTGCCACATTAAAAATTGATGGTACATTGCAGATCAGGGTTAAAAGTTGTGCAGTCTGAAATGATTGACACCTATTTACCAAAATTCCTCAATGCCTGAGAAATCTACCAGATCAGTTTAGGTTTCTGAAGGAACAAATAACACAAAAGAATGTTATAGAGTCATGCCTCTGCCTTCTTACATGGGCTAAGCTGGCATACACCCCGGGAACTTAAGGGGCACACATGTATGAGTGACATTTCTATTATTGCTATTAAGCAAAAGCTTTTGCTGGAAAGGTTAGCAAACCTTTCAAAGCTAACCTTAAAAACTGTGGCATAGACACCGAGAACTGGGAAACCCTGGCCCTTGAGTGCTCTAACTGGAGGTCTGCTGTGACCAGCAGTGCTGTGGAATTTGAAGAGGCATGAATGGAGGGCGAAAGGGAGAAACGTGCCAAGGGGAAGGCCCTTCAAGCCAATCCTGACCGGAACCACCTTCCACCTGGAAATTCTCACTGTGGAAGAATATGCGGGCCAAGAATAGGACTCCACAGTCACATGCGTATCTACTACCAAGACACTACACTTAAAAGGCCAATGAGGGATTACCTAAATCAGTAAGTAAGCTTGCTGGAAAGTAATCAAGGTGGCACACTAAGAAATAGAAATAAAATTAGGATTGTGGGAAAAGTAAACAACGTGAATTGGGAAAACTTTGAAAGTATATATGAAACGGACTATCACCAGCTTTTGCAAAAGAAAAACCCAGAAGTTTCAATGCAGTATATAGTAAAGCAAGAGCACAACATTACCTGTAATGGTCTATCATGTGATTACTAGCAGAATAAGCTCAGTTTTCTGGGCGGGGGGCGGGGGGGGGAACACAACCCCCTTTTCCCAACTTTATTTTCAGTCACAAGCCGTCCTTGCTTGCTGCCATTACTCTAGGCTACAATCTAATGAAAGGTCAGAGGTTAGCACTTTATTTTTCTCCAGATCATGAATGTTAAACAGTATCAGAATGAGCAGCTCAATGACCCCTATGTATTCTGCAGTTGCTGAAAAATGAAAACAAATGTTAATTTGGGTTTCTAGGCATATGTCTTCTTTTTCTTTTCTTTCTTTTTGGCTGATCTTTGCTTGCAGACGTATTAGACTACTTATACAGTCAAGCCAAATTTTGATCTTTGACCCAGCTCCATTTTGCAATCACTGCCTTCATTTGTAGGGAGCTTGCTGTGTAGATTCTCGCATGCAATTCTCACTTGGAGCCTACTACTGTTCATGTGCAAGTTACACAAACCAGAGCAATCTGCCGCACACATCAAGGACTCCATTCCCATTCAAGAGTTGATGTCTGGTGGAGGTGTTATTTGTACCCCATGTCAAGCTGTGATTGCTCACATCTGGTCACAGGCTGAATAGATCTTTTGATTCAAGGTGAAGAAGGGGGCAGGGAGGAAAGGAGAAAGATCGAACGGATTCAGCTGACAGCTTTCTGACTCAAAATGACTTTTGGAGAAGCATGTGGAAAGTAATCAGTTTGTCCGTAGGTAGCGTCAGGGCCACAAATCTTGTTCAACACAAACCGATCGATTAAAGCTCATGGATTAAAGCAGTCCACAGTTTCATACAAACAGAAGTACACATTCTTCTTGAAATGGAGTAAATTGCCCAGGATGAACTACTTAACAAGGGGAAAGGGCTTTGTCTAAGCACATCATGCTGTCTTTTCCACTCTTTTGGGAAAAAAGAGAGATTTTTCTTCCTCCCTGTGAATCAGCATCATATTTAATACAAACAAAACATTGAGGTTTCAGCTATATTTACAAAGACTCACTCTCCATCGACACGAAGACATATGCCTAGAAACCCAAATTGACATTTGTTTTCTTTTTTCAGCAACTTCAGTGTACATAGGGGTCACTGAGCTGCTCGTTCTGACACTGTTTAACATTCATGATCATAAGAACAGGGAGCCATCAATCCCTTTGCCTTTGCCTTGAAAGGAATGTTCTGGGACAAAAGAATATGTAACATTAATTTCCCTAGAACAATAGTTCCCAAACCTTTTTTTTTACCAAGGACCACTTTGACCAGGGACCACTCTCCAACATTAGTACCAAAAGGCTTACGAATAAGTTTTTGGTCAACTTTAGATTCGGATTGGTTATTTGGGGTGTTGATTCAAAAAATTGCATTGGATATACCACATCAGCTCCAGTTTCTGATATAGAACATAAGCCATCCTGCAGTCACCATCCACTAGCCCACAGAAAACCATTAATAATATAGAGCTGATATTGATACAATGCAATTTTCGGAATCAGCACCCCAAATAACCCAGGAATAGGCCTGAAAACAAAGACACCAAGAATTTTTTTTTTTGGTTGGGCTGTGTTATTATCTGTAGTAGTAATGGTGAGGCTGCGGACCATATTTTAGTTCTTGCGGATCACTGGCATAAGCATAAGTATTTGAAACTCAGTGTTATCCACAAACATGCAGAGCATTCTCATTGGTGTTGATAGTGAAACTAGGATTTAGGGCACAGATATCATATCTGCACTCCATCCTCTTCCCCGGCCCTATGATTCATTATTGCACTAAATCTGGCCCAACCCTTTTATAGTTGCCCATGCTCATCTTTTAATCCTGGCCATTGGTTTGTTGAACCTTTTACTGATGGAGCTACAATGAAATGGGTTTTTAATATTTTGTTTTTACTTTTAGTGTGTTTTAACACCGTTTTTGGCATTTTGGTTGTTAAGTTAATTAGGTTGTGTCTATGAAGTTAATAAGGTTGTATTGAATGTGTCTATTTTGATGAATTATCTGTGCAGTTTTCTTCCCAGCAATTGAATGTTTGCCTTACATGTTGGAAACCACCCTGAGTCCCTTCAGGTAGAGTAGTATACAAATAAAGATGATGATGATGATGATGATGATGATTATTATTATTATTATTAATATCTGTCCATCCATCAATGGATGCATCTACACTGTAGAATTAATGTAGTTTGATGCCACTTTAACTGCCATGGCTCAAGATTGAGGATTCCTGAGATATGTAATTTAGTGAAACACTAGCACTTTTTGGTTAAAAAAAGGTTAAAGGCCATGTAATATTCTTCCCATGATTCCACAGCATTCAGCCATTGCTGTTAAAGTAGTGTCAAACTGCATTAATTCTACTGTGCAAACGCACTGGATGTATTGAAACACACTATGACAACTTGAAGGTCATGCTTTCTAAATTGTGGGCTCCACTAGTGCACCGGAAGACCACAGTGCACCACTGCGGCCACCATTTTGAATGAATGGAAGTAAAATTATTATTATTATTATTATTATTATTATTATTATTAAACTTTATTTGTACCCCGCTAGCATCTCCCGCAGGACTCGATACGGCTTACAAAGGCCAAGGCCTCAACACACAATGTAGCAATACAAAACAAAAGGCAAATTAAAACAATTAAAACAGTATAAACCACAAGCAATAACAATACACTAGAACACAATAGAACTGGGCACCACTTTCAGTTGTATCTCAAGCTGCCTTGGATGATAGATTGTTTCAACCTAGCAAAAACTTGTTTTCTGCTGTCCTGGAGACTAGGATGCGAAACAATGGATTCAAAATATAGGAAAGGAGATTCCACCTGAACATTAGGAAGAACTTCCTAATTGTGAGAACTGTTCAGCAGTGGAACTCTCTGCCTTGGAGTGTGGTGGAGGCTCCCTCTTTTGAACACTTTTAAATAGAAGCTAGATGGCCATCTTTTGGGGGTGCTTTGAATGCAATTATCCTGGATGCAATTATCGTGGATGGCCCACAAGGTCTCCTCCAACTCTATGATTCTATGAAAATAGTGTGAAATATATACCCTTTTTTCAACTTTACATGTATATTTTAAAACCAAAAGGAGACAATCAGGGTCTTTGATGTGTTAGTGAGGTTCCCAGATTCTACACTGAAACCCTCAAAGTCTTAATGCAAATTAACACATTTTTATAAAATGTGAAGCAAGAAAATTGCACAATCTCTTTCTCCTTCCCACTCTCCATATCTAGCTATATACACAACAACACTCCAACTGAAAGACCTCCAACATATCCAGCAATTCAAATTATTTTAGTTGCTATATTTACTGTGGAAATGTTTAGCATGCATCTATGATAAGAAATTTTTTATTTGTTGTTCTTTGTATGCATGCTTTTTCTCTAACGACTCAAAACATTAAGCAAAGTCTAAAACTTCTGGAACACAGCATGATTGCTTGATGTTTAAGTAAGATAAACACACATTAAACGTGAAGCCACTGCACAAAGAACTAGAGATTTTTAAAAAGACGAGAAAACTTCAAAATTATGAAGGGTTTTTTTTTTAATTATATGAGGTGAACAAATTGGGAGTCATGTGAAGAAGATTCTACTTCAGCAATCCAAGTTTCATTTTATTTCCTAGAAAGAGTATTTCCCTCTGTGAAAGCACAACAAATGTATCATAATGATTGCTGAACACAATAATTGGAATTCATTAATTCAGTTTGTTCTGGCCTCAGTCACAGGCTGCAAGCTCTTCATTACGTACTAGAAACTGAATTAATAACACATGATATCATTCTGTTTGCAAGAGGTTCAAGGAAGAATCTTTTCTCAGCTGGAATGAAAAAAGTTTTATTTCTTAGATATATAAAAGCAATGTTACAGCTGATCTACCATACAAAAGTAATCATGTAGAATACACCAACTGGGACTCTGCTATTTTCAATTTCAGGTAGAGCCTTGCATTTCAATATTGTATAATATACACAGCTTGCCAAACCATCATCTTAAGAAAACAAAGTAAAAAATCAGTATGCGTTGTATTGCTTTTTCAAAAAGCCTTCGGGGCTTTTTTCTTCTTTTTGTTTTGCCCTTAAACTCATAGTGAAAGCCTAAAGAAACTTCAGTCCTTATAGTTAGTGGCCATCACCACAGCTTGTGGCAGTGAATTTCATAAGTTAAATATTCTAAAAGATAGAAGTGATGTCTGCTTCATTCCATTTCTTTTCCTATTCCCCAAATGTATTCTTCATTTTCATCTCTGCAAACACTGAAGGATTAATCATAGAATCATAGAATCATAGAATAGTAGAGTTGGAAGAGACCTCATGGGCCATCCAGTCCAACGCCCTGCCAAGAAGCAGGAAATCGCATTCAAAGCACCCCCGACAGATGGCCATCCAGCCTCTGCTTAAAAGCTTCCAAAGAAGGAGCCTCCACCATAGTCCAGGGGAGAGAGTTCCACTGTCGAACAGCCCTCACTGTGAGGAAGTTCTTCCTGATGTTCAGGTGGAATCTCCTTTCCTGTAGTTTGAAGCCATTGTTCCGCGTCCTAGTCTGCAGGGCAGCAGAAAACAAGCTTGCTCCCTCCTCCCTATGACTTCCCCTCACATATTTGTACATGGCTATCATGTCTCCTCTCAGCCTTCTCTTCTGCAGGCTAAACATGCCCAGCTCTTTAAGCCGCTCCTCATAGGGCTTGTTCTCCAGACCCTTAATCATTTTAGTCGCCCTCCTCTGGACGCTTTCCAGCTTGTCAACATCTCCCTTCATCTGCGGTGCCCAAAATTGGACGCAGTATTCCAGGTGTGGTCTGACCAAGGCAGAATAGAGGGGGAGCATGACTTCCCTGGATCTAGACGCTATTCCCCTATTGATGCAGGCCAGAATCCCATTGACTTTTTTAACAGCCGCATCACATTGTTGGCTCATGTTTAACTTGTTGTCCACGAGGACTCCAAGGTCTTTTTCGCACACACTGCTGTCAAGCCAGGCGTCCCCCATTCTGTATCTTTGATTTCCATTTTTTCTGCTGAAGTGAAGTATCTTGCATTTGTCCCTGTTGAACTTCATTTTGTTAGTTTCGGCCCATCTCTCTAGTCTGTCAAGATCGTTTTGAATTCTGCTCCTGTCTTCTGGAGTGTTAGCTATCCCTCCCAGTTTGGTGTCATCTGCAAACTTGATGATCGTGCCTTCTAACCCTTTGTCTAAGTCGTTAATAAAGATGTTGAACAGAACCGGGCCCAGGACAGAACCCTGCGGCACTCCACTCGTGACTTCTTTCCATGATGAAGACGACGCATTGGTGAGCACCCTTTGGGTTCGTTCGCTTAGCCAATTACAGATCCACCTAACCGTAGTTTTGTCTAGCCCACATTTTACTAGTTTGTTTGCCAGAAGGTCGTGGGGGACTTTGTCGAAGGCCTTACTGAAATCCAGGTACGCTACATCCACAGCATTCCCTGTATCGACCCAACTCGTAACTCTATCGAAAAAAGAGATCAGATTAGTCTGGCATGACTTGTTTTTGGTAAATCCGTGTTGACTATTAGCAATGACCGCATTTGTTTCTAAGTGTTTGCAGACCACTTCCTTAATGATCTTTTCCCGAATCCTGCCTGGTATTTATGTGAGGCTGACCGGACGGTAATTGTTTGGGTCGTTCTTTTTTCCCTTCTTGAAGATAGGGACCCCATTCGCCCTCCTCCAATCTGCTGGGACTTCTCCCGTTCTCCAAGAACTCTCGAAGATGATTGCCAGTGGTTCTGAAATAACTTCCGCTAGTTCCTTCAATACTCTCAGAACAAGAAAGTATAAGAGAATATGAGATTGTAACAAATCTCACAGAGTATAAATCTTCTTAAACAGAAGGTGAGCAATAACCAGTCCTGCACCACCATGATCCACACAAAGGGTCTAGTACAGAAGTAAAGCAGGCTTAGTCTTTCTTGTAAAATCATATTGCATAAGTTTGGTTACGAATAGTAAATAATGGTGAGAGGCTATTGTAACATGAAATTTTCAAACTTGATGGAGAAATGAACTGGTATTACATAATAGATTATGACCAAATTCAGACTTACTGGAAAAAGAGAAAGTATGGTTAAGACCAACACGCTGTGTAACTCACCATGCAGCAGAATTTGCAGAACTCTGGCAGTCCTCCTCCTATGGCAGATCATTTTCTCATGGCTGGAACTACCAGCCAATGGGTTTGAACCAATAGGCTGGCAGACCTGGACAAAGTAACTCAGATGCTGGTGTGTGTGTGTGTGTGTGTGTGTGTATATATATATATATATATATATACACACACACACACACACACACACACACACACATACATATACATATGTGTGTGTGTGTGTGTGTGTGTGTGTGTGTATACAGTAGAGTCTCACTTATCCAACATAAACTGGCCGACAGAATGTTGGATAAGCGGATATGTTGGATAATAGGAGGGATTAAAGAAAAGCCTATTAAACATCAAATTAGGTTATGATTTTACAAATTCAGCACCAAAACATCATGTTATACAACAAATTGGACAGAAAAAGTAGTTCAATACGCAGTAATGTTATGTAGTAATTACTGTATTTACGAATTTAGCACCAAAATATCACGATATATTGAAAACACTGACTACAAAAATGTGTTGGATAATCCAGAATGTTGGATAAGTGAGTGTTGGATAAGTGAGACTCTACTGTATATATATGCCCATTTGTGTACTCAGCAGTCCTTTCCAGAGAGCCATCCCACACAGCAACCTGTTCAAATCCTGCTAATATGTAACACAAGAGGGCATCACATTTTTCTTGCCTTATCAATTGGCATTTACAGGTATATTGCCACAGGATAAGGGGTTTCTGTTTATGCAATTTCTGTTTATTATTTATGTGAAAACAATACCGTGTTCCCTCACTTATCGTGGGGATTACATTCCTGGACCACTCACGATAAGTGAAACTCCGCGAAGTAGGGACGCTAGGCTTCTCCTTAGGAAGTAAGTAGAAAGAGGGAGGGAGGGAAAAAAGAGACAGGAGAACATGGTGCTGCCTCCTTCTCCTTCCACAGCCGTTTGGGCTCCTTCTCCGCCCCGCCGCCTGCACCCGACTGAGACCGCTGACACTGTAAATCATAATTTTAATATTATTTTAGTGTTTATTAAAACCCGCAAAACAGCGAGTCCGCGAAAAGCAAACCGCGAAGTAGTGTCAATGCAAGAAAGGGCTTCTATGATTGGATCTAGGGTGGAGTAAGTAGTAGGGTTGTGCACAGATCCATTTTTAAAAATGTTCTTCGGCTGGTTCAGCTGGTTTGAACATCCACAATGGCATGGGCTTAATCCAGACCAGAAGAACCTAAAAGAAACACACCAATACCCTCTATTCTCTCTTCATTTTTACCAACCTGAAAGACCATTTTATGGACTGAGAATGAAAGGAGAAGCAAAAACTGGCTGTGCGGCTTTTGACCATATGAAGAGTAGAATCCAGCATATGGTTTATTTGAGTATCCCAGTTCTGCCTTCTTGCAGTCCCGCACAAACATTGAAACAAATGTGTTTTTAAAAAACACCAGATATATAAGGAAATATTCAAATATTACTCACACATTTACAGTTCACTGGAAGAGGTAAGGTCTCATAAGCCACGTGATTCATTTTCCTGTATATTCTCTCCTTTTCTTTTCCAGTTCACAAAACTGAGCCAACCAATTCAGATTACATGAGGAAGATGCTTTGTATTTTTAATGTGTAATATATCATGGAAATGTCACAATGTCTAGCTTGGAGAATGTGGCACAGAGCTCCAGAATTGTAATACATTTTTAAAATATATAGGGAGGAGTGAAAACATGATCCACAAAAAATCTTTCCAATAAATAAACACTGTCTTCCCAAAGCTTGCTTTGAGCCAAGCATGTGGCAAGACTGTTCCTTTAACTTTATAACTTCGACACACCACCTATTGTGCACATTTATCTGTCTACCAAAACACATAATGTAACTTATGGCACTGGATCAAAACTACTTCTGAATTGTTATTGTTATTGTTGTTGTGTGTCTTCAAGTTGTTTCTGGTGAGCCTATCATGAGATTTTCTTGGCAAGATCTGTTCACATGGAGTGTGTCACAGCCTTCTTCTGAGGCTATGAGAAATATGATTTGCCCTAGGTCACCCAGATTGCATTTGCACTACAGAATTAATGCAGTTTGGCACCACTTTAATTGCCATGGATCAATGCTATGGAATCATGACAACTGTAGTTCAACAAGATCTTTAGCCTTTTCTAACAAATGCGGTTGTCACATAACCAAAATACAAATTCTAGGATTCTAGATCACTGAGCCATGGGAGTTAGCAGTATTAATTCTACAGTGTAGATGAACCTGTAGTGGGTTTCCATGGCAAAGTGAAGATTCAAATGCTATTATTTATTTATTTATTTATTTATTTACAGTATTTATATTCCACCCTTCTCACCCCGAAGGGGACTCAGGGCGGATTACAATGAACACATATATGGCAAACATTCAATGCCAACAGACAAACAACATAGACAGACACAGAGGCATTTAACTTTTTTTTCAGCTTCACGATTCCGGCCACAGGGGGAGCTGTTGCTTCACTGTCCACTAGTGGCTGTACTTCCTCATTCCTTCCCTCGTGTTTTGCTGGCAGTTTTTATGATGTTATAAATTAGTTAAATTAGCCTCCCGCATAAAGCGTACCTAAATTTCCCTACTTGACAGATGCAACTGTCTTTCGGGGCTGCATAGGTCAACAGCAAGCCGGGCTATTTAATGGTCGGGGGCTTAACCCGACCCGGGCTTCGAACTCATGACCTCTCAGTCAGTAGTGATTTATTGCAGCTGGTTACTAGCCAGCTGCACCACAGCCTGGCTACTCTCCACAATCTTAGTCCAACACCCAAAGCACTGCACCACACTTGCTCTCACATCTTGAAATATATGTAAGTAAATGATATCATGCTCAGGATAAACAATTCCAGTTCTGTTCTCCATCATTTCTCTCTAATTTTACAATCATAAAAATCACAAGCCACATTCAAGAAATTAATCAAGCTTACTGCCTTTGATTAGTATTTATTTTAGTGGATATCCTCTACAAGTAAAGATACTTATTTGGGAATTGTATCAATAGTTAAAACTTGAACACAATAGACAGAAAAGATTCCCTTCATGTTCATTGTAACCTACTCCAGAAAGGTCAGAAAGCTGCTCTCAATCAAAGTAGGCGCACCAATGAACTGATTCTAGATAAAGCATCTTCGAAAGTACATTTGTTTTGTTCATAGAAAGAAGATTTGGTAAGTGTAGTCATTAATACATTCCCATGCTACAATACATTACCTTAACTAATGATTCATTACAGGTCAGGGCCAGACCTACCATTGGATAAAGTGAGGCATCTCAAATAGCAGATCTTGAGTGTCAAGAAAGAACAACAAATGAGTAGTTATTTAATTCATGTAGTAGTATTTCTGCGAAGACAAGTTTGTGGAATTTTCTTTCTTGGGTGCCAAAATAACTTGGCTGGCTTTAGGGGTCTGTGCATCTTGATTTGCTGATCTGTGTCTTGGACCAATCCTTGCAGTGGTAAACTGTTAGGTATAATAGGATTAGTAGAAACATAACACAGAGACTGAGACTATCTAACCACTATATAAACCTCCAACATCTCCCACAATCTAAGGAGCAGTGCTGAAAACATCTGCCTAGATGATTTACACAAAGGAAGAGGTTGCTTTGATTTTTGGAAAAAAAATGCTGAAAACAAATGCACTTATCAACAGCCAAGGTCTGGGAGCCTGTACAATGTCTCTTCTTTAGTTAAAAAAACTATAGAGTATAACTTGTCAGAGAATCTGGCTGCTGGCTGAAAGGAGAAAGATTTGAACTGAAACACCTGCATATCACATGGGCTGTGTTAGGTAGTACACATACAAGTGGTGTTCATTCCAGTGTGCATATCATATATCATTTGTTTGACAACAGATAAAATCAGATTGGCACGTCAGCTCCTAAGCAGGAGGCCCATGGCAGTTTTACAAGGATTTTATTTCTTTCCACCAGCTACTCCTTGGTTTTGCTTTATGTTTCTATACCATCAAAACCCTCCCTCTTCCTCACTGGTTGAATGGTTGGATACGTATCAAACCAGAATAAAGTCATCAACACAGGTGGCCATTCTTCGAAGAACATTCTTCAGTAAAGTTGACCATAATTTTGCATAGTGCTGATTATTTTGCTGCCCAGGATCATAAATATGCACATGCAGTTGGCATCTCTAAGACCAACATATGCCACTCAGTGAGTAAAAATGTGGAGAAAATGCAAACTTTGCAGAAGCAAAGATCTCTTTCCATATTCCTTTGCCAAATATGTCGTCCTGCTGTTGCAGTTGTTCCAATGCTGGTGTGGGATGTGCATGGTTTAGTATTTTTATTACATTTACACACCACACAAGCCACGAGTATCCCAAGGGATTCTCTATTGCACACATATAAAATAAACAGAGTAGAGATGGAAAGAATATTCAAAATGGTTGAAGAATGTGTTTCTCAAAAGTCAGGAAACCTGATGTGAATTTTCAAGGTTCAGATTAATTTTTTAAAGAAATTCACAAAATGGCAATATTAGATCAGCCCCCTCCCTCCTAGCCTTTAGAAGGAGAGTAAAAATCTGGCTTTGGGAGCAGGCCTCTGAAAAATATCGCAGTGCAATAACTTGTACAATAATGGAAAATTGTACAATTTGATTACGGAACAGCCTTAGAGTTTATTCTGGAAGACATGTTTTAACATTGGAATGTATTATAATTATGCTATTATGTATGTATTAATTTTAATCCAATTTTACCTCAAGTTTATACAGTGCCTTGAGGCACTGTATATGGGCCGTTTGTAAGCCGCCTTGAGTCCCCCTTGGGGTAGAGAAAGGTGGGGTATAAATAAAGTAAATAATAATAATAATAATAATTTGACAACATTGACAAAATTACGATCTGTCAACTAAAAAAGGCCACCTTACTGGGATCTTCATGCATCATCTGAAAATATATCACACAGTCCTAAACACTTGGGAAGTGTTCAACTTGTGGTTTTGTAATACGAAATCCAGTACAGTAGAGTCTCACTTATCCAACGTTCTGGATTATCCAACGCATTTTTGTAGTCAATGTTTTCAATTTATCATGATATTTTGGTGCTAAATTCGTAAATACAGTAATTACTACATGGCATTACTGCATATTGAACTACTTTTTCTGTCAAATTTGTTGTATAACATGATGTTTTGGTGCTTAATTTGTAAACTCATAACCTAATTTGATGTTTAATAGGCTTTTCCTTAATCCCTCCTTATTATCCAACATATTCACTCATCCAACGTTCTGCCGGCCCATTTATGTTGGATAAGTGAGACTCTACTGTATATATATATATATTGTTTGCTGTGTCATACTATGCCTTTGTGTCAATAATAATCATAATAATCTATGCTGTAATATTAATGAAGTATGATACCACTTTGACTGCCATAACTGAGTCCTATGGAATCCTGATAGTTTTTGTTTGGTGAGGCACCAACACTCTGGAAGAGAAAGCTAAAGCTCTTATAAAATGACAATTCCCAGGATTTCATAGCATTGACCCATGGCAGTTAAAGTGGAATCAAACTTCATTAATTCCACAGCTTAGATGAACCCACAGGTGCAGGGATTTGACTCAGAAGGCAACATTTAATATATTATGCAGAAAATGCTATACAAAAGAAAAGGTCCTGAACTGCAAACTAACTGAAAAAATAATTTTTGAAGATTTTCTTGCAGTGGACAGAAAATTGCTAAGAATTATTTATTCTACTGCACAAAGCAACAGTGGAAATTGCTGCCCTCTTGATAGTGTTGAATTGCAGCTTCCATCATTTATCACTATTGACTATTTTACTTTGGGCTGATGGGATTTGCAGTCCAACATCTGGAGTGTTGCAGTTTACCTTCCTTGGTGTGAAACTGTTTTATACAATATCATGCAAAATGATGAAGTGTCACAGTAATCACATTATTAAACAAAAACAGCCATACACGGCACTGAATACTTTCACAGAAGAGCCTAATAAACATGAAATCAAACTGCTTTATTTAAGAGCTGTAAAACCATCTAGCAATTCACTGGTGCATATAAATAATGGAACCAGTTAAATGAATGTTTTCAGAGCAAACCCAATTGCTTGAGGGGTTGCTTTGTTCATTTGGGAGACAATTCACAGTACACTAGAAAGGCTGGTGGAATGAAAATTTTATCAGTTTAAAAAATGAAATAGCCGTGCATTGTATACCATCATGTGTGTCAGGAGAGCCTCGGGCCATAGCCATTTTCTGCACTCTTAAAAGCAGAATTTGAAATGTATGGTAACAGGGATACAAATGTATTTGTTTCATATTTTCATGTATCTATCAAACAGCAGCTAGTTTTTGCATCTCTTATTATTAGTGGTGCTAAATTATGAGTACTGGATTTTAGATTAATTGATGTTTAAGGCTTATTTACCCACAAATTCCACTGTTGAGAGCTCCATGAGCTATTTTTTGCTAGTTTACTACCTGGAAGATCATACCCAATAAATACTTTCAAAAATCACGATTTAACAGTGATCCAATTTAAAGCAGCAAAGAAGCAAGTCTGGCCACAGATGGAATAATATTCCTAAAGAACAGGAAAGAAACAGAAGTGATTTGTAGTTAGAATACTAATGTGGACACAAGCAAGCTGAATAATAAAGTGAAGAACAGAAATGTATGTTTGGACATAAGAAAGAAGAAAGCCAATGCAATAAATACTGCAATGGTCCAGATATGAATTAAGGAGACAGAGTATGCATGTATCCTTGCATTTGTTAAGGATTCCCAAGATTTAAATCAGGCCTGTACAACTTATCCAGCCTTTTTGGCCTCCAGCTCCCAGAAGCCTTAGCCAGCTTTTCCAATGGCCAGGAATTCTCGGAGTTGGAGGCCAAAACAGGCCTGATTTAAATAATCTGTATCTTCTAAATTTAGGGAGGTACTCTGTGACAGAGTTGTGGTGCTGCGGGTTAAACCACTGAGTTGCTGAACTTGCTGACCAAAAGGTTGCCTATTCAAATCCAGGGAGTGGGGGGGGAGCACCTGCTGTTAGCCCCAACTTCTGCCAATCTAGCAGTCCGAAAATGTCATATGAAATTTTTACTTGGATTTGTGGTCTTATTTTTTATTATGCGGAGCCCCTTGTGGCGCAGTGGGTTAAACTGCTGAGCTGAACTTGCTGACCGAAAGGTCGTCGGTTCAAATCCAGGGAGCAGGGTGAGTTTCACTGTTAGCCCCAGTTTTTGCCAACATAGCAGTTTGAAAACATGCAAATGTGAGTAGATCAATAGGTACCATTCCAGTGGAAAGGTAATGGCGCTCCATGCAGTCATGCCAACCACAAGACCTTGGAGGTGTCTATGGACAACGCTGGCTCTTCAGTTTAGAAATGGAGATGAGCACTGCCCCCTAGAGTCAGACACGGCTAGACTTAATGTCAGGGGAAAACCTTTACATTTACACTCTGACAATATCTGACATGCCTATTCAAGTTACATTTCATCATGCCTGAAAATGACTGGTTAGTGAAGTTGTTCTGTCTCGTACTTTGGACTTGATATACAGCACTTCCATCCATCAACCAACCACTGCACAGTGGACTTGTCAGCTGCATACTTGTGTGAAGCACCTATTTCAAGATCAAGAATGTCTTCCTTTGCCATTGTAAGGTTATCTGAATGTGGTGAATGTGTGGAACAGTGTTTACATGTTTCTTTGATGGTGAGGACAACAGGAATTTTAACAATACAATGATCAGTCCTCACAATGGAACTATGTTGAGGCTGTAACTGAAAATTCACTGAAGCCTAAACAAGAATTGAGGGAGATTTGGGACAGGGGAGAGAAAAATGGAAACAAATTGGAGTTAGGCAATTTATCCCAAACCTTATTACCTTCACTTTTTATTATTTGAGAAACAGAAGCTTGTGAGAACAAGTCTTTGTAAAACACAAGCAAAGTAGAAACATATGTACACTCTAAGAAAAATCTGATCATTTGACCTTTATAAATGGATACTGTTCTGAAATTCTGTTCCACATCTTTGCATGTCCCTTATTGCATCACATCTGACCTCTCATTATAAGAATTCCAAACAGATTGCTATGGCTGCCATGCTACACCATAGCAGGCTCTCTATTCAATTCTAATTTTAAATAACTCATAAATAGCGTTATGGATGTTTTATGTAGCCACTGAAACTCAGTATAGTATCAACTGCTTCGGTTCATTTTTTCTGGATGAACTCCACAGGTTATTTCCTAATTGGCCAGGTTTAACATTTTGACATTAGAATATAAAGTTTTAAGTTTGATATATGGGAAAACATCTCCTTCTGAATCTAACTGGTTTCCAACCCTTGCTGGAAATGTGAACAGCAAGTGGGATCTTTCTACAATATGTGGTGGACATGTAAACATACCAAGAAATACTGGACTCAAATATATAAGATGATCCAGAAAGTTTTGGGGGAAAATATGAAATTAAAACCCGAGGCTCTTCTCCTTAATCTGACTGATAAAAATGGCTATGACAGCCTGTTGCAATATATGACCACAGCAACCAGATTGCTCTATGCACAGAAATGGAAGAACTCAGCAGCACCAACGACAACAGATGACTGGATAATAAAAATGATGGACTTGGCTGAGATAGACAAATTAACCTGTTTACTAAAAGAAGGGACATCGGGGGAAATTGAAAGACTGGAATTTTTTTGTTCATTTGTTGCATGAGAAAGAGAAGGACTTGCCAATTTTGAGATTAGAAGAATAATTGGTGTGTGGGGTGTTTGAGAAAGGAGTCAACATTGGTAGTCCTAGAGGGTGAAGCTTATGTTGTTTTCTTTTGGCCAGAATAGATTGGAAGTTGTCTACATTTTTATTTTATTTTTATTTTCTGATTTCTTTTTATTTTATTTTTCTTTGGCATTTTTGTGTTTATATTCTATATTTCTTTTCTTGATTCACTTTTTTGACTTGTAATGTAACTTTTGTAATAAAGTTATTTTTTTAAAAAGGAAGATATCGTCTTTGCGGTTGCATGTGGACCTAGAAATTTCAATGTATAGTTTATAGATACAGCTCAGAAAAGTAGCACACCCCAAATTCACTTGTAGCTAGCTAGACTCAAGTATGCAAGTGCTGAACCAATAACGGGCTTTTGCATGATGCAAAACACAGGTGGGAGCACACACAGGAAACCTTGAATAAAAATCTCTCTGAAATGTATCCTTAACAACATTATTTGCTTTGGCATACAGAAGGAGATGTGTTCATTAATGTAACAAATTTAAGGATGATTTCCCATTCCAGCCTTGGTATATTTTGTTCTTCTTTCTGGCCACATCATATGAATACCAGTGGTATCATGAATATCTAATCCACTTACACAGTAAAACCGAGCATAGTTAATGTTTTGATGTACCAAAGCTTATATTGGTCTGGGCTGGTTTTCAGCAATCTTTTACATTTTCCTGTCTTGTATAAACTTGCTCAGTTCCTCGTGTGTCTGTATCCTTTCTCCTTTTTGCTTTACTTTAGGTAAGGGCCAAACCATGCATATATGGAAGGCTGTGTTTGGATCTCCCTTTTCTTAAAACAGTAAAGGGAGCAATGTCAGAGCAGCACATATGTGGGAGGAATGTTTAATTTCTTTTTTAATATCCGCCATCATTTTCTTGAATAAAATTGACCCATTTTTTTTTTTAAAAAAACCTCTTTCTTGACTTTCTTCTAGTTTCCTTTTCATTGTAGTCAGTCACCCATGTCTTAGGTAAAGGTAAAAAATTTCCTTTGACATTAAGTCTAGTTGCGTCCAACTCTGTGGATTGGTGTTCGTCTCCATTTCTAAGCCAAAGAGCCGGTATTGTCCGTAGACACCTTCAAGGTCATGTGGCTGGCATGACCGCATGGAGCTCCTCATTCATGTCTTAAGTCTTCTCATATTACAGTCTCTGGTAGGTAGTTCCCCATGTCTAAAGGCCTTTCACATTATTTACATTTTGCACCAGTCCTCTTCCCTCTCTGGTTCTGTCCAATATTTTTCCACTTATTTTTCTTTTCATACCAATTTCTCTTTAAACTCCCTTCTCTTAAATTTAGGATGGGGTGTGTATGTGAAAACTATTGGCATTTTCATTGTTTACACTACAATTTCTACAAACTTTGACCATCACTTGGGACTAATGGGAGACCAAAACATCTGGATGAGCAACGGTTTGTCTTTATATAGTTGCAGTGGGGGTTTTGTGTGTGTGTTTGAAGAGGGGCTTATTCAAGATGCTCTCAATTGCACTTCTCCAAGTGGACGTACTTCCCTCAACTGCTGCCACCTTTTTTACTTGCCCTGTACCTTATATCTGGTGATTATAAAAGAGGGAATAGGCAAATAGATGGAAGTCAGGACCTTTGCAATAGCTATATCCCTTCAGGATGGCTGGCTATAAATTACTTCAGCATCAGAGAGAGTATACCTCCCCATATCATTTGTTGGGGAATGTACAATAGGAGGATATAGTTGCATTTCTATTGTTCTGGTGGCCTTCATGTGGCCAATTATTAGCCTTTATGGGTACATAAGCATTGTAGAATTAATGTAGTTCGACACCACTTTAACTGCCACTAAATGCTATGGAAACCTGGGATCTATAGTTTGGAGAGGCACCAGCACTTTTTGGCAGAGAAGGCTAAAGACTCACACGATTCCATGTCATTGAGCCATGGCAGTGTTGTTAAACTGCATTAATTCTACAGTGTAGATGCATCCTGAACAGAATATTGGACCAGACAGATCTTTGATTGGCTCCAACATGGTTCTTATGCCCATGTTTTTCAGTTGTAGTATGTACTTTATATATTTCGTTTTATAGATTTAAATACAAAGTGTATCACAAAAATGTACAGATAATAACTATCGTGATTATTTGAAGGTTAAGTAAATACATTTGTATTGAAGAATATAGTAATGATTTAATTAGAGTTATGAATTCTATCTAAAATTACAGTTTTAGCAAGGTGTTCAAATTGCTATCTCTAAGCAACAATGTACTGCTCAAATGGTCGAAGCTCAGAGTTGCAAACCTCCCTTAAAGTTTCTCTTGTAATTTTGGAATACTTTAATCCATGTTTTCAGATGTTTCTTGTCAAAGCATTTCTTCCCTCATACCTGCTTTGCTTTCCATTTCTGCTCTGAATCCTCTGTTCTATGTTATCTTGGCCACCCAGAATATTTACATCTTGTCCATGCTTAAGTCACTTCTGACATATTATATGGCTCCATTCATACAGCCGTCCTTTTTACCTGTCAATAACATATGTTTTATTCTTAGTTATTTTCAGGCTGTGATGTTTAATGTGTTCTGCAGCTTTCCTTCCATTTCAATACACACTTCAGATTTACCCAAAAAACATAACCTACTTATTTCCTTCGCATTTACTTTAATGCCCATGCTGACTTGTTTCATTTAGATTGCATTTTGAATGTATTGCTTTCATTTTGGTTTCATTTGGTTGATTTAGATTTCTTTTTGAATGTTTTGTTTTCTCCCATTTTTTAAAGAAATACAATAAGGTCAAGGGAAGCAAAGGAGGGAAAAGAGGAACCAAGGAAGGGGGAGTATCCAAAATCTAATGGTAATCCAGAACCACTGAGGGCAGAAGTGTCATTAAAGAATTAAGATCCTGTTGAAAGGGGAGGAAGTGACACCAGGCAGGGAAACAACACCATTCTCCAGGAAAAGAAAATGGTATCAACCTCATGATGGCCTCATAAGCTCAGATTTGGGCTGCAGGAAACCCTGTCTATCAAGAAAAGATTTTAACAACCCTATATAAATCCTGTTCTCATGTGGTACAGTCATAGGTAAAGGTAAAGGTTTCCCCTGACATTAGGTCTAGTCGTGACTGATTCTGGGAGTTGGTACTCATCTCCATTTCTAAGCCGAAGAGCTGGCGTTGTCCATAGACACCTCCAAGGTCATGTTGCCTTCCTGCCAGAGCAGTACCTATTGATCTACACACATTTACATGTTTTCGAACTGCTAGGTTGGCAGTAGCTGGGGCTAACACTGGATGCTCACTCCACTCCCCGGATTCGAACCTTCAACCTTTCGGTCTGCAAGTTCAGCAACTTAGCACTTTAACACGCTGCACCATCAGGAGCTCCATATGCCCAGTCATACTGGACAAGAAATACATCATCCTCAGTGGAAAAGAGTGGGGATCTATTCACCCTTCAAGACTCCTCATTGCCCAAAGATTTGAGCAAACATTCCCCTTTGTTTTCAACCAGTTCCACAATCAACATGCATAATGCTAATTTTCCACGTCCATCATGTACTGAGAAGCTGGCATTGATATGTATGGACCCGACTTTCTTTCCCTGTCCCTGCTATTTCCTTCACAATAGATCTATTGGGCCGGCAGCCAGTTTCCAGTTTAAGTGTTATGTCTGCCAGAGTTAAAATTGCTGGAAGAAACATTAACAACCTTAGGTATGCAGATGATACCACTCTGATGGCCAAAAGCGAGGAGGAGCTGAGGAGCCTTATCATCAGGGTGAAAGAAGAAAGTGCAAAAGCTGGGCTGCAGTTAAACGTCAAGAAAACCAAGATCATGGCAACTACACCTATTGATAACTGGCAAATAGAGGGAGAAAACGTGGAGGCAGTGACAGACTTTATATTTCTAGGCGCAAAGATCACTGCAGATGCAGACTGCAGCCAGGAAATCAGAAGACATTTACTTCTTGGGAGGAGAGCAATGGCCAACCTTGACAAAATAGTGAAGAGCAGAGACATCACACTGGCAACGAAGGTCCGCATACTCAAAGCAATGGTATTCCCCATAGTAATCTATGGATGTGAGAGCTGGACCATAAGGAAGATAGACATTTTTGAACTCTGGTGCTGGAGGAAAATCCTGAGAGTGCCTTGGACTGCAAGAAGATCCAACCAGTCCATCCTCCAGGAAATAATGCCCAGCTGCTCACTGGAGGGAAAGATATTAGAGGCAAAGCTGAAGTATTTTTGCCACATCATGAGGAGACAGAAAAGCTTGTAAAAGATCACGATGCTGGGGAAAATGGAAGGAAAAAGGAAGAGAGGCCGAGCAAGGGCAAGATGGATGGACGGTATCCTTGAAGTGACTGGCTTGACCTTGAAGGAACTGGGGGCAGTGACGGCCGACAGGGAGCTCTGGCGTGGACTGGTCCATGAGGTCACGAAGACTCGGAGACGACTAAACGACTGAGCAGCAGCAGCTGCCAAAGTAGCATCAGCAGGAAAACAGTTGTTCTCACTATTGGCCTGATCACTACATTGAAAACAAAATTCATTCACTGCTGTGATCATGTTAAATACTCTGATTCTAGAGATGCATTATTTTAGGTAAGTCTAAAATCAGGGTTTATTTTCATGAGGGAAAGGAATACTCAGATATCTATTCACTGCTTGAGAGGGAAACTAAAATATGTTGACAGAGCACAAGAAAAACCGAGAAACAGATGGAGAGAACCGCAGAATGCCCTCAACTCAAAGCAAATCCCCCTTCTTAAATGAGCATATCTTGTGAATGCATGCCCAGATTTAAGAAAGAGGCCTTTCAATATTTCAGTTGTTTGTAAGTGGAGACCTGCATAGATAGTACCCCTTTCTGCAATGTCAGATTATGAGCACTAACATGTCCTAGATAATCTTGCTTTAAAGAAAAAAGAAACGGCTATCTTGTTACTTCTATACTGAAGTTGCATTGTGCCTCCATCATTCCTCTCTTTGCCACTGATAAAAAATGATGAATGCATCAGTCTACTTGCATTCAAACTTTGGGAGCAAAATGCACAGCCAAGCCTTCCTAGGGCTTGTTATTCTGTTTTAAAAAACACTGACATTTTCTTAAACACACATAATTTACAATTTTAAGTCATACAACAGTGCCTTGGTGTGTGAAAGCCAGCAAGAAAACAAGATCTGTTTGAGATAGGCTTGAGCCTGAAAGCAGCGGGAGGGAGAGGAGGGATCAGTCTGTGCTCTTTGAGGTCATTCCGGCTTAAAGCAGAGAAAGGATGCTGGACTAGGGCAACCTCGTGATATTTTTCTTTTCTTTTCTCTTCTTTTGGAATCTATTAAAAGCTCCCACTGCAGAATGCCTTTATCCAGCTGAGAAAGAAAGAAAACAGGACCATCTTAGGACGTGACAGCTGTGCCAATGGACTTGTGCATGAACTCCAGTTTAGACTGCAAGAGCAAGTGTTTAGGCTGCATTGTGGGTAGTCTGGCTGGAGCAGGTCAAGTGAGGGGAATCAAGCTGGTGCCTGGACAGCCCTGTCTTGTGGCAGGTGGCTGGGTCTGAATGCCCTTCTCCCCCCCCCTTTTTTTTTCTTTTCTCTCATTTTATTTTCTCAAAGGCCACTTATACAAAAGACTCTGCTTGTTCAAGTTTCTAATGCTCCCTTCCAAGTTTAAATGGGTTTTTATGTACAGAATAGCACAGAAGAACATTTCTGTTTTACTGACTATTTTAAAGCCTTTGACGGTGTGGATCATAGTAAATTGTGGCAAGTTCTTGGTGGTATGGGGATACCAAGTCACTTTGTTTGTCTCCTGAGAAATCTGTATAATGACCAAGTAGCCACAGTAAGAACAGACCACGAAACAACAGACTGGTTCAAGATTGGGAAAGGAGTATGGCAGGGCTGTATCCTTTCATCCTACCTATTCAACTTGTATGCAGAACACATCATGCAACGTTCGGGGCTTGATGAAGCCAAGGCTGGAATTAAAATTGGTGGAAGAAACATTAAAAACCTTAGATATGCAGATGATACCATTCTGATGGCTGAAAGCGAGGAGGAGCTGAGGAGCCTTATCACCAAGGTGAAAGAAGAAAGTGCAAAAGCACTTTTATATGAATTGTTGTTTTGTACACTGTTTTTAGGCATTGAATTTTTGTCTATTTATTGTAAGCCGCCTTGATTCCCCCTGGGGAGAAAGGCAGGGTAAAAATGATGTAAATAAATAAAAGCTGGGTTGCAGTTAAACATCCAAAAAAACAAGATGATGGCAACCAGACTGATTGATAACTGGCAAACAGAGGGAGAAAACATGGAGGCAGTGGCAGACTTTGTATTTCTAGGCACGAAGATTACTGCAGACACAGACTGCAGCCAGGAAATCAGAAGGTGTTTACTTCTTGGGAGGAGAGCAAAGACCAATATCGATAAAATAGTGAAGAGTAGAGACATCACTCCGCATAGTTAAAGCAATGGTATTCCCCGTAGTAACCTATGGATGCAAGAGCTGGACCATAAGGAAGGCTGGGAGAAGGAAGATAGATGTTTTTGAACTGTAGTGTTGGAGGAAAATTCTGAGAATGCCTTGGATCGCAAGAAGATCCAATGAGTTCATACTTCAAGAAATAATACCTGTCTGCTCATTGGAGGGAAAGATATTAGAGACAAAGATGAAGTACTTTGGCCACATAATGAGAAGACAGGAAAGCTTGGAAAAGACCATGATGCTGGGGAAAATGGAAGGAAAAGGGAAGAGGAGCCTTCTTGAAGGAGTTGGTGGTGGCGGTGACAGAAAATTCTGGCGTGGTCTGGTCTATGAGGTCACGAAGTGTCGGAAGCGACTGAACGAATAAACAACAACATAGCATATGCATTGCAACCAAGAATTTTTACAGTGCTCTTGGGTCCCATGCCTTAGGTCCCATTCTGATGGAAATGCAACAGATAATAATAACAAATGACACAGCAATGCTCATTTATCATATGTTCTTGATATGTTCAAGCTCTTTAGAAAAGGACTGTATCCACTATTTGTTTAGTGTAGCATGGTAGCTTTAAGGAAGCTCCTTACTCAAAAGGAGAACTGGGGTGCTATTTCCCTTTCCCTGAATTAATGGATTGACCCACTCCCACTCCCTTTGATTAACTCACTCCCACTTGTTACAAAAATACACTATAAAATTGTTCAGATTTCACTATATGTATTCCACTATAGGCTGGGTATTCAATGTCATTCAATGAGCAGAGCCGGTCCAACAATGAGGCGAATTAAGCGGTCGCTTGGGCCGCAAAACATACGGGGGCGCAGTTGAGATTGTTTTTTCTGTTGATTTCTTGTAAAACATGATGTTTTGGTGCTTAATTTGTAAAATCTTAATGTAATTTGATGTTTAATAGGCTTTTCCTTAATCCCTCCTTATTATCCAACATTTTCGCATATCCAACGCTTTTATTTTTCAGTGATTGGTTTGGTTGGGGGGGGGGCAAAATTGTGTTCGTTTACACTTGAAAAATACCTTGGGCCAGCTCTGTCAATGAGGGACTGGTTTTAAATAGAGATACCATAGTTCTTGAACCTTCCCTATTTTTCACATTATCTCACTTCTGACTGGCAGAGGTATTGTTGTTAACTGCTTTGAAGTTGTCTTTAACTTTTGATGACCCTATGAACAAGAAACGCCCAAGTTACACTGTCTAGTGTCTTCAACAGGTCTTGCAGATTCAGGCCTATAGCTTCCTTGGTTGAGTCTACACATTTGAAATGCACACTTCTTCTTTTCCTACTTCTCTCCACTATCTTTTTTTTTTAGTCAGTCATGTCTTCTCATGGTATGGGCAAAGTATGACAGTCTCAGTTTAGTAATCTTAGTTTCTAGGGAGAGATCAGTATAATTTGTTCTAGGACCCATTATTTCTGTATTTTTAACAGTTCATTGTATCCCTAGCACTCTTTTCCACCACCACATCTCAAATGAGTTTTTCATTATGCAACCTTCACAACCATACATAAAATGAGGAACACAATGGCATGGGTAATTCTAACTAGATACACCTTTACACTTCAAAATCTTGTCCAGTTTCTTCACAGTCGCACTTCCAAATCCAGGTGTATACTATCTGTCATATTGTGAATACATTTTGATAGGAAATAATAACCGGTCCAAGGTCAGCTGGTTAGTTTTACAGAAAAGATATATGAATTCATAATGGGTGACAGTCCCCAGTCTATAATTATTTGGATTCATAATTATAGACTAGGGACTATCACCCATGCATCCAAATATCTTCCTTGGGAGCTCTTCAAGAAAGATTTTTCAAAAAAGTATTTCTTGAAGAGCTCTCAAGGAAGGCTTGAGACTTTTCAGTGAGTTCAGTGAGAAACAGGGATAGTTCATGCAGTTTTGATGTCTGATAAAGTACAAGAAATTTTATTCACCTAAATCAAAGAACATAGCAGTATACCCAACCGAGTTATTTCACATATGAGAAAAAAAAAATCCCTCTCCATTTCTGGTCATAAAATGTAGTAATAACAAAGTAAATAAATTACCTATTGCTGGCCTTTTATATCATTCTATATCTGCTTCTTGGGGAAGGTACCCCACTCTATGGGCCAGATGTGATGGGAAACTTTAGAAAGATCATGGGAATCCTGAAACTTTTCAACTTTTGGGAAGAGATGTATTAAAAAGCCTGGATGTCAATGTAGATCCCATGCTTAAAGTCAGTGTTGTTACATGCATTTCTTGCTTTTGGAAAGATCAGGCATTGTAGATCAGTTCATAACTCACTTGCAAGCACCAATCAAAAAGCTGAAAATCAGGTGTTAGGTATCATGTTTTGGTGCCTTGGTCTGAAATAAATTAGACAAAGTATGTTTGGTCTTATAATGTACATGATATTTACATATAATAAATAGATTGTGATATGTGCAACCAGCAGTATTCTTATTTTATTTTTCCAAAGTCAAAGCATTTGGTGGTGGCTACTTCACCAAGACATTTTTCAGTTTTCAAAAAGCTCATGGGAATTTGGAATGTAGATAGAAAATTATCTTAGGATCTACTGAAGTTGGTGTCCACCATAAACATCCGTGATGGATATGCTTGAAGGATCAAAGCAAAGTTCTTTGTACCACCAAAACTTTTGAAGAATGTTTAGAAGTAAAGCAAGTAGGAAAAGCCCTGCAAATGCCAACTCCAAAGCTGTTCTTTAAACACTCACCAAGGGAAACCTGGAAAAAAGCAATGGTCATCTCTGCCAAGCTCATCAGGTTTTGCCCCATTCTACCCCCATGCATAAGGTTTCATAAAAATGCCATGCTACTCCTTGAAGTGCTTCTTAAATAGTCAAAAACTCTTTTATAAAGCAAACCACTTTCTCTTGCCCCTCTTTTCAAGTCCGCCACAGTAGTTCCTTACCACAAGTCCTAAACCTGAACTTAAATCCCTTCCAATCTCAGCTTGGGTGGCCTTGCTTCTATTTTTATATAAAAGTGATATGCAAGAATTCCAATGACTGTATGACTGTGAATGAATTTTAGACTGCTTACCTTCCCTGATGGTTTGGGTGACCCATAAACTACTACACAAACCATCAACACACATCACTTAAACATTTTTCTGAATGCATGGAGGAGGAAGTGGGATCATATCTGCTTTCCTTGCCTCCATCTCCCACAACTTTACTTAATAATAATAATAATAATAATAATAATAATAATAATAATAATTGATGTCACCATACCAGGTGACAGTCGCATTGACAAAAAACAACAGGAAAAACTCAACCGCTATCAGGAGCTCAAGATTGAACTTCAAAGACTCTGGCAGAAACCAGTACAGGTGGTCCCAGTGGTGATCGGCACATTGGGTGCTGTGCCAAAAGATCTCAGCTGGCATTTGGAAACAATAGACATTGACAAAATTACGATCTGCCAACTGCAAAAGGCCACCCTACTGGTATCTGCGCACATCATCCGAAAATACATCACACAGTCCTAGACACTTGGGAAGTGTTCGACTTGTGATTTTGTGATACGAAATCCAGCATATCTATCTTGTTTGCTGTGTCATACAATGCCGTTGTGTCAATAATAATAATAATAATAATAACAATAACAACTTTATTTTTGTACCCCGCCTCCATTTCCCAGAAGGGACCCGGAGCGGCTAACATGGGTCCAAGCCTGAGAACGAAATAAAATACATATATAATACATTAAAGGTGTGAAAATATTTTGTGCAGAGCTTGTAAAACATTGCTTTGTAAAAACTACAAAGCCCATGATTCACTTACAATAACAGTTACAACAGTTATGACAGTTTAAATGGTATCAAACTGTATTAATTCTACAATATAGATAAAGCCTTAGAGTACATCTACACCCTAGGTATTACTGCCACTTTTCAACAGCAAGCAGATGTACAAGCCACATTTTTCAAGTCTTGTCCTCCCTTCTACGGTGAAACATGTTGTGTGTGTGTTCAAGTCATGGGGTTTTCTTGGCAAGAGGTGGTTTGCCTTTGCCTTCTTTTGAGATTGGGAGAGTATAAATTGCCCAAGTTCACCCAGTGGGTTTTCATGGCTGAGCAGGAATTTGAACCCTGGTCTCCAGAATCAAAAACACTATACCTTGCTTGCTTTTGATATGTATTATGCATTATTTCAATTATAATTATTATTCCACAGAAGGATCGTATGAGTTTTCAGATGCTGTTGCACTGCAACTCCCATCACTTTCAAAGCAAGCATCCAATGGAATGCTGCAATTCCTACCTCTAATTTATACAGTCAGAAGTGCAGGATGAGCCAAATGAAACATATTAGTTTCTTAATGTCTGTGGAAATATTGAAGCAAACTTCAATTTCCAGAGTTTTTTCCCCCAAGAAAAATTATGACTGAGTAATTAGCTGTGACTAATTTTATATTACTGTCACATGGAAGGCAGTGAAAGTCATCACAAACTTGCATTATTGTGCAGTTTGGCCTTCAAGTAAGAAAAGATTCTTACAGAAAACCTTTAAGAAAAATGCCTCCAAAGGCCATCACATCGCTTTCGTTCAGACCAAGGACTGACACATCCTGTTTTATTCAGTATTGAGGCTACACAATGGATCTATTCATTTACTGATATTTTTAACCCAGCCAATTCCTGGAGGCTGCAGGCAGAAACAGCATTTAAACCATATATCATTGAAAATATCTAGAAACGCTGTACAAACAAATACATTCTATTGTGCTTTAAAAGTGAGCATTTATAGAACAAGAAAAAGAGTGCCATGTTTCTAATGCTGCCGTATTTTTACCACTCCCCGAAATGGGCCATCATATTTTTTTTTCGTGTCAGGGGTGACTTGAAAAACTGCGAGTTGCTTCTGGCATGAGATAATTGGCTGTCTGCAAGGATATTGCACAGGGGACACCTGGATGTTTCTATGGGAGGCTTCTCTCATGTCCTTGCATGGGAAGCTGGAGCTGACAAATGGGAGTTTAGCCCACTTCCTGGATTCGAACCACCATCCTTTCAGTCAGCAGTCTTTCTGGCAGAAAGGTTTAAACCATTGTGCTACTGGGAGCTCCGTGGCTATCATATGGGACTAATACTCAACAAAAATCCAGATGTCATTTAGACTTAGGGCAGTTCCATGTGAATGTTCCCAGGTCCCCATGCACACACATCCCAGAAAGCGCATGCTTTTTCGGGTGGGTGTCCAGAAGTTCTCCCGGAACCTTCTGGGACAACACTTGGACACTCTAATCCCCTCCCCAAAAGCCCCCCAAACCCCTTTGAAAATTAAATTAACTTACCTTCATTAGAGTGGTCCGACAGCAATCCTGGTACGTAACAATGACACGCCAGGAGAGGGGGGGGGGGGGAGAGGAGGGGGTAGGTGTCCTTGTGGTTTTCTGGACTAATTTAGCCCGGAAAACCACAGGATTGCTGCCCTGGAAGGCGCAGTATAAACTCACTATCAAATTAATTCACCATAAACCATGGTTTTCCTGGTTTATGGCGAATTAATTTGCGTTTTTCAATTACATCATCTAGACAGCCCCCTTTTTGTCGTGGGAAGTCACACATTAAAAGGGCTGTCTGGATGGACCCGTACATATTATCCAGGGATGAAATAAATGAAACTTTAATTCAGACATTGTCTTTCTTAGAAGTAAATTCTAGTTCACATCCAACACATACTGATCTCAATTGCATTCAGTAGTATTTAAAGCACTAGTTCTGTTGTTTCATGATTAAATTTTACAGTTCACTTAGACTGAATTGTTGAGAAAAGAAGAAAAGAATGTGATTGCTTCCAGGGCAGTGGAAAAATTTCAAAGTGGGGAGAAAGTTATTTCGAATGTCAGATATAAAGCAAGATCCTGAAGGCACACTTCCTATAATTGCAATAATATACTAGCTTTTGCATAACACTAGGCAACCCTTTACCTATGTTTAATTAGCTGCATTTAGTAGGAGTTTTATGGTCACTGAACATGGTGTGCTCATCTGCATACATTAGCATGCCATTTACATGTTTACCCCAAGGTGCTCGGTTTTATTGCCAATACCCTTTGTAGCCATATTTTGCTTAATGAGTGTAAAGGAATTCTCATTGTATTTGCTTTGTTATATCTCTTTTATCAAGCTTTCCACTGGGGAGTGGGAGAGGGAACAAATACACCTTGCCAAGTTGGTTAGTTTCGTATGCAGACATACTTCCTTAAGGGAGGGTGGAATGCATCATTTCCTCAATTACATGACTATGTTTTCCTTCAATTTTTTCTTTCTTTTTACCAGAAAACTCAGTAAGGATCACTGTAGATTCAGTTCCAGGTATAAAATGGTTTAACAGCCAATTTTTTTGGGAAAGGAAGTTGGAAAGCAATATTAATGAATTTGACCGAATCCATCAGTACCTAAAGGCATAAAGAGAAGAAAAATCACAGCTGCAGCCGAGGAAAACAGCACAGGGTCAGAGGTCAGTGCCTGTATTTGCATTCAGTGAAAGGCAGCAGGGAAAAATAAAGGGTCTCTCTTTGTTGCAATTCAGCAGTATTTTAGAAAGTGCAGATACTAACTTAATTACCACAGTTCCCTTTTTGCACTGAAGCACTGCAGCAGGCTATAAATCAATACCTAAGGTCACATTGCTAAAAGCATTGAAAAACAGGCTTTTCTCTTATTCCGGCATGTTGTTCACTGCTGCAACAGACTCTCCAGAGGTCAGCAGATGATAAATAAAAGAGGCAGTGGATAGTGATTATAAAGAGTCAATTACAAAAGGAAGAAGAAGGGGTGGTGGGCACCAACACCTCAAAAACTGATCCATAAACATAGAGGCAGGGCGGCTCCAAGCACAGTGGAAAGGCAGGCTATAAACTGCTCCTTCTGCACATTCACAGACCCCTAAAAAGACTCGAATCAACTTTCGATCATTGGTGTTTTGGGTAAGAAGGCTGAATGTTTCGTGCTCAGCGGAGTGGTTGCAGTATGTGTTTGGCTCCTGAAACACATCCTTGAAGTCAACCATATATGGCATCTGATTTCAATAAAAATGCTGGGAGCTCATTTTAAGCAAAGAATAGATGTCTTTCATTTGAGGCTGATATTTCTCTCTCTCCCCTCCTTCCAGTTTTATCTGCTGACCCAGAGAATTTACAGCCTCTTGGAAGAGAAAACAATTCATATGAAACTCCATAAGATATTGGGGTGGGGTGGGGGAGCTGTTTCCAGCTGAGACAAGCTTGGCACAGCTTCTAATAGCTTTGCCAGAGGGAGGTTTTTAATTTTGGTTCACCTGGCTGAGCTGCTGCCTGCAAGTGTGCATATTACTTAGTTTAATGTGCATGCAATCTGCACACACAGACATCTGGGCACTATGGGGATGAGAACAGCAAGGTTTTGGGGCTCAGGGGAGGGGATTTCTGAATGCTTTACCCTTAGTGTTGTGCTTTGCATCAGCACCATGCTGCTCTCAGGTGCACATATGTTCGCTCTGCACACTCACGTGGAGAGCATTTAACATGCCCTCAAAAGAAGGCATGGTTTTTGCCAGCGCTTAACTTTTCAAATGACAGGCATGACACACTGATGATATAAATTAGGAAATTTGGGGGCAATTCTAGAAGACATGAAATAATCGTTTATTGTTATTGTGTGCCTTCAACTAATGGCAATGTAAGGCAAGCATAACACAATATTTTCTTGGCACAATTTCCTCAGAAAGGTCTTTGCTTTCCTCTGAGACTGAGAGATGTGCCTTGCTCAAAGTAACTCATTGGTTTCCATAGTTGAGTGGGGATACAAAAGCTGGTCTCCAGAATTGTTATTCCAGTGCTCAAACTACTATACCACACTGGTTCTTACAAGAGAGTAAGATATCCATAAAATTAGAGCTGATCCATTGTATGAATCTTATTTATGGGGTTGTTGTATGTCTTTCGGGCTGTGTGGCCATGTTCCAGAAGTATTCTCTCCTGATGTTTCGCCTACATCTATGGCAGGCATCCTCAGAGGTTCTGAGGATGCCTGCCATAGATGTGGGCGAAACGTCAGGAGAGAATACTTCTGGAACATGGCCACACAGCCCGAAAGAAATACAACAACCCTGTGATCCCGGCCATGAAAGCCTTCGACAACACAATCTTATTTATACTGAGCAAAGGTTAATTATAGCAGCACCTTTTATGACTTAATCCTGGACTCTGGTCATGTCAAGCCAATACAAGGGATGATGTTATCTGGCAGAAGAGAAGGCTGAGAGGAGACATGATAGCTATGTACAAATACGTGAAGGGAAGTCATAGGGAGGAGGGAGCAAGCTTGTTTTCTGCTGCCCTGCAGACTAGGACACGGAACAATGGCTTCAAACTACAGGAAAGGAGATTCCACCTGAACATCAGGAAGAACTTCCTCACTGTAAGAGCTGTTCGACAGTGGAACTCTCTCCCCGGGCTGTGGTGGAGGCTCCTTCTTTGGAGGCTTTTAAGCAGAGGCTGGATGGCCATCTGTCGGGGGTGCTTTGAATGCGATTTCCTGCTTCTTAGCAGGGGGTTGGACTGGATGGCCCATGAGGTCTCTTCCAACTCTACTATTCTATGATTCTATGATTCTATGGTCATTGTTTTGAACAGGACCTTTTTAAGGCCTTGGGCAATGATGATAATGCTATTTCTAAACATTCACCTTCTTCTTTTCCTTGATAGAGTTAGAGCAGTGGTTTTCAACCTGTGGGTCCCCAGATGTCTTGACCCTCAACTCCCAGAAATCCAAACAACTGGTAAACTGGCTGAGATTTCTGGAAGTTGTAGGCCAAAACACCTGGGGACCCACAGGTTGAGAACCACTGAGTTAGAGGATGATTGCAGCAACGGCCTAGATCACTTCAGCCGGTCCATAGTCTGGCCTAAGGGAAAAGGAACATGCTCCACTGGTTTATCTTTCTAAACAGTCAAAACTAACAGAGGTCTGCGAAATATTTTCAGAGCAGCTAACTCCATAAGTTACATGATACAGCAGACCCTTCATTCACACATATAGTAATATGTTTTCTCTATTAATAATAACAACAACAACAACAACAACAACAACAACAACAACAATAATAACAACAACAATAATAATAATTTTATTTAATTGTTACTACTAACACAGAAAAGATGCGCTTGTGAAATTTTCAACCTTAGTGCCACGTTTTGGGTGTTTCACACCTTGACTTGTGGAAGGACACAATTTTCTGTCCTGTGTCCGATAGCAAAACAGCTTGTATGAGCCCTGTCCAGTGTCACTTTCCTTGTTACTGTTTTATGATATAGCTGACAATGGGTTTCTCTCTTGCAGCCAGCAAGCTTGTCCTTTATATATTGAAACGGTTTATGGGAGATCATTAATCATAGATTCCCACAAGTAATGCCATCATAAATTCAAAATCTGCATGAAACACATCATTAATGTTTTATTGCCATTTGTCACACTGGTTTTCAAATTCAGAAACACAAACAAGGTGATGGCTAAAATAAAAATAGTCACAGCATGCACTTGTTTTCTGTATTTAATCAAATATTTATCTACTTAATTTTATATTTTTTGTCATATTATTTTATGCTTCTTAATTCCTCTTAAAATACAGTTTTAAAGTCTGCTATCCCTGTACACATTTTTGTTTCAAAGATAATGGAATTCTTTACTCCCACAGATTATAGCTGCCCTAGCATGGGGCTTTACTGGCAGGATTTGTTCAAAGGAGGGTTTACCATTACTGTCCTTTGAGGCAGAGTGTGTGATTTGTCCAGGGTCACTCAAATTACTATATCACACTGACTCTTCAGTTAGTATTACAGTTACCTTAAACATGGGTATTTCTTACCTATTTTTATTCTCTATATATATTTTCTTCTTTTTGTTTATTTTCAAATAATGGAATTACAAATTTGTGCCAAAGGAAAATGAAAAAGGAACAGTAGTTGTGCTGGGGTTATGAAAGTGTACAGAAAATGATCACAGGATCCCAAATTGGTGAATCAGCACAACTGTGCTAATGAAGAGTGGTGCAATAACAATTTTGCAAATTCAGGTATGAATCCAGTATTGATGATCACACAACTGCTGTGGAACAGAGAATTAGTCTGATAAAGTCATTAGAGCATGGATTTTCTTCTGCTTATGGTCTCATTAAAGCTTATTAGCTGATAACTGTATTTTTACTGCTGTGGTTAATTTCACAGGGTTGGTAAGTTTTAGTGTTTTGTGATGTATTTGGGTTATTATGTTAATTATAATTGTGTTTTAATCCTTGGTGGAAACTACTTTGTGACATCATTTATCTTTAAAAGGTATCCTGTAGAAATGCTGCTTATGTTCAAAAACGCTAGATTCAGAATACAGATTTGAATAGTTTACCTAAATGTACTTCTTTGTCTCCAACAGTGATTTGCTGGTCATCTGTTTAGGAGTTTGAATTTCAATTCCCAGAAGCCCCAGACAGAATGGCCCATGATAACAGACTCTAAAAGCTATAATTCAAAACACCTGGAGTTTCCTCTATCCCGATGTAAAACATGTGTATTACATGTTTATATGCCATGTTAGCATCCCCATTAGCCTTCCCCCAACCTATCAACCTCCAGATGTATTGGATCTCTGACACCCAGCTGTGTTGAATGTGGGATTTCAGGAACTGTAGTCCAACATATTTAGAGGGTGTAAGATAGGGTAGCTGGGCTACATGTTCAACAGCTGCTCTGCTGGCACTTGGCTGATGCTCCTTGACTGCTGGAATTAATTTGAGTTTTATGAAATGTGCTGTATAGAAGTATATTATACCTCCCAAACTATAAATCAATGAATTTCCAAGTCTGAAAACACATGCTTGTAACTAGGAATAGGATATCTGTCACTTAACTATGAACAAATAATCACGCCAGCTATGGAGGATGGAGGCATAATAGTCTAGGAGAGGAGCACTTACCCTTTAGTCAGTAAACCAATAGCAGCTTTCCAGGTGGAATTTATTTTCCTGAACCTTGAATCTGTTGCTCTGTGTCCTAGTCCCTGGATCAGTAGAAAACTGGCAAACTTCATCTTCAATTTGGCATCTTTCCAAATATAGTGGAACCTCTCCTTAAGGGCATCCCAACTTAAGAGCATTTTGAGTTAAGACTTGTCGCTTGGCTCGGGTTTCACTTTGACATAAGAGCAGCATTTTGAGTTAAGAGCTAGTGTCAGAAGGAGCACTAGGCATCGGGGGACATTCACTTTGTGATAAGAGCAGTTTGGGTTAAGAGCTCAATCATTGAATGAATTAAACTCAAGGCATCACTGTATTTAAACAGAGCTATCATGTCCCCTCTTAACCTTCTCTTCTGCAAGCTAAACATACCAAGCTCCATAAGCCCTGCCTCATAGAGCTTGGCTTCCAGACCTTAGACCATTTCGGTCATCCTAGTCTGGACATGTTCCAGCTTGTCAACCCCCCCCCCCCCCCCGCAAAAAAAACCCCCCAAAAAATCAAAAACAAAACAACAATCCTGGATGGATTGAAATCTTCTCATCTGGAACAAAAGTTTCATATTTCATTGGTGCAAAAAACAGTGTTTTCTTCAGAAAAACTACAACATGATTTTCCAAGCACTGCTTCCTGCATAGAAAATGTCATTTGATGATCCAAATGAACACATGCACATTTCGCATAGAATAAGTACAGAACTGTGAATGGTCTTTAAAAACTGCAGTCTTCAAAGGCTTTCTTCAGAAGGGAGAAAATTGTTAAAAACTACTCATTGCTTCCTTCAAGAAATAATTTAGTAAATAATCTCATCCATCCTGAATATCAATATCAAATCAGGATCTGGTTAGTGTGCTTCCGTTTATGTAAAAACAATGTGCAAATCATTAGAATGGTATCTGGAAGCAATGCATGATGTATATTCCTTGGTAACATAGAAGGTAAAAGTTTTCCCCTGACATTAAGTCTTGTTGTGTCTGACTCTAGGAGTTGGTGCTCATCTCCATTTCTAAGCTGAAGAGCCAGTGTTGTCCATAGACATCTCCAAGGTCATGTGGCTGGCATGACTGCATGGAGTGCCATTACCTTCCAGCTAGAGTGGTACCTATTGATCTACTCACATTTGCATGTTTTCAAACTGCTAGGTTGGCAGAAGCTGGGATTAATAGCAGGAGCTCACCCTGCTGCCTGGATTCAAACCACTGACCTTTCAGTCAGCAAGTTCAGCAGCTCTGCGGTTCAACCCGCTTCATCACTGGGGGCTCCTTGGTAACATATTTATTTATTTATTTGCTCTATTTCTACCCCGCCTTGGTCTACCCCGAAGGGGAATCAAGGCAGCTTACATGGAGGCAATAATTCAATGTCTTAAAAACATATAATACAGACATTAAAATTAAATTAGATTAAAAACACACATATTTAACATTTCAAAATTTCACCTTTTTATAGCTAGGTTTGTTTTCATAATTTATCTTCCTAACTCTGCATATCTAACACTTCATGCAAAAGCAAAAATAAAAATAAAAAAAGAATTTCTTGATTTGTGTTTTCACTGTCAATTTTCTTGATATCTGGAAAGACATCTTACATTCAGCCTGGACTGCTTCTGATCCATCAAGCGAAATGCAGCTGACCTGGCATGTATGGGCAGCCAACCAAGGATTCAATAAACATGCCATTTGGGCTGCCTGGAGCTGCAAAACCAATGAGATTATCAAATTCCTGGCAGTCAGGTTGAACTGGCTTAGTGGGTTACCAGTCACACAGGTGCGTCTTCCATCAAGAAACTGAAAATCTGAGACAACCATTTATATTTTCATATTTTCGTGAGAAAATGATTTAGTTTATTTCAAATACCGTCAAGGCTTGTTCCTCTTCCATCGTGCACATAATTGTGTAGTTTCTTAGAGGCAAAACCAAGACTTTCACCTAAATGTAGTTTTTCTTTATTTGAAAGGAAGAAAATAGGAACAGGTATGCAGTGACAGTACTATACTCTATTGGCTTGATGATGAGAGCGGTCAAGGCTTTTGAACAAAACCAACCTCCTTCCAGGTTTTAAATAGATACTTGTGTTAATTGCAGATAGCAGCAAAAGGCACTGCCAACTGTTTCAAACTGGCATCGATGGGAAGAGGGAATAAACAAGCTCTGGTAGATTAAACACTACAGAATGGTGTTTTTCTGTCACTGTCAGAATGTAGAACAGAGTCCCATGCTATTTGACTGTTCCTCACCTTGTGATGCATGCTGGATACCTATAATTTATGACAGCAAGCCACTGCTTGTTGAAGCTGCCTTTCTTTCTCGACTGATGCTAACCGCGTTAGTGGGGAATATGTGACAGGCTGATTGTGGTTTTCTTATCTGCAAGTTAAACATTGTCAGAATAATTCATGGCTGGGCAACTGTTACAACTGTAATGCTTTTATAATTAGAGATGCTAGAGGAGGGTTCACCAAGGATTCAGGCTCTAGTGAACATGCCCTCCTCCTTGGGTGCACATGGCCTGCCTCCATCCATCAGCTTTCAGGAAAAAGGATTCGTGGGGGGAGAGAGCGCAAGGTAATATCACTCCATCGAGCCCCTAGGAAATTTCACATCACTCTTCCTATAAGCACCATTAGAGGGAAAGGGAAGGTCACATTCAGAAATCAACTGCTACATCATCCTGAGTATGATAGATCAGGTGCTCAGTGTGTAGAAATAAAACTATCAACAACACAACAAAAGAAGATCCTAAAATGGATTAGAGTATTCTAGCAGGTATGTGTGTAGAGGAGAACAAATGTATTTTTCAAATATCCCAAGATTCTGGAGGAAAAAATCAAAGAGGGGGTTTTCAAGTGTTAGGAAGCATCAACAAGAGAGAGAGAAAATTTTCTGTGTTTTTATCTACGTGTGGATCCAGGGCCGGCCCAAGGAAATTTTCAAGTGTAAGCGAAACAGGATTTTGGTGCCCCCCCCCCCCCAAAAAAAACAATCACCGAGAAATAAAAGGTAGAAGGTAGAGGTGAATAGAATGGATAAAAGAGTTTACCTTACAACCAGAAGTTTATTAACAACATTATGTTCATATAGTAACATTACATAGAATTAACACCAATCTTGCATTTTAATAAATAAATATTTTAATAAACTTTGCAACAATTTTAATTTTTTTGTTATTTCTAGTCTACAAGTACTACACAAAGGTTTCCTGGTCATGATATCTCTTCAGAAGATTTTTCAGACTTCGGACTAGCTTCAGATCAGTTTTGTTTGGGAGAACGGAGCCCCAGGAGAATAGACACTTCCTTTCTCAGGAAGTGAACTCTTGTCCTTCAGAAGTGCCACGCCAGCGTGGACCATTGTAATGGGTGCAGCAAAGCAGGGGAAATCCAGTCATGAATCAATCAGGGCCAGCTAACACCTCCCAACAAAGTATTCCCATCATCAAAGTCTGGTAAATCCTCTGTTTTCTCACGGCCACAGACGGCAGAAGCACATACCATATCGCAAAGAACACCACTCTGAAAATGGGAATTCCAGACAGGAAACAATCAGGGCCAGCTAACACCTCCCAACAAAAAATTCACTCAGAGAGGAAACAGCCTGGCTGTAAATCTGCAAAGCCATTACATCCTTATCATTTTTCCTAATTGCAGCATTCATACTTGCCTCTAACAGACAAAAAAAAAATCAGAAATATTGTATATTCACAACCTTTAAGAAATAATATCCCCTGATGGCACAGCATGTGAAAGCGCTGAGCTGCTGAAATTCTGGACTGAAAGGCCGCAGCAGATTTGAATTGGGGGACCAGAGTGAGCCCTCACTGTTAGCCCCAGCTTCTGCCAACCCAGAAGTTCAAAAACATGCAAATGTGAGTGCATCAATAGGTACTGCTCCAGCGGGAAGGTAACGCTGCTCCATGCAGTCATCCCACATGACCTTGGAGGAGTCTACGGACAACGCTGGCTCTTTGGCTTAGAAATGGAGATGAGCACCAAACCCCAGAATCAGACATGACTGGACTTAATGTCAGGGGAAAAACATTTACCCTTTAGGGTTGTTGTATGTCTTTCGGGCTGTGTGGCCATGTTCCAGAAGTATTCTCTCCTGACGTTTCGCCCACATCTATGGCAGGCATCCTCAGAGGTTGTGAGGTATCCATACCTCACAACCTCTGAGGATGCCTGCCATAGATGTGGGTGAAACGTCAGGAGAGAATACTTCTGGAACATGGCCACACAGCCCGAAAGACATACAACAACCCTGTGATCCCGGCCATGAAAGCCTTCGACAACATGTTTACCCTTTACCTTAACTACCACCAGTTCCTCAATACTTTATTTCCCATACCACCATACTTCGCCACAACAAAGCGTGGTCGGGCACAACTAGTATATATAATATATAATTATTAAAACTATAAATCCCAGCAACTACAACTCCCTACTCAATTAATTAATTAACAAAACATTCAGTCACCAACTACAACTCCCAAAACAAGGGATTAAACATTAAACATGTACAGTAGAGTTTCACTTATCCAACATAAGTAGGCCGGCAGAACGTTGGATAAGCAAATATGTTGGATAATAAGGAGAGATTAAGAAAAAGCCTATTGAACATCAAAATAGGTTATGATTTTACAAATTAAGCACCAAAGCATCATGTTGGACAACAAATTTGACAGAAAAAGTAGTTCCATGCATAGTAATGCTATGTAGTAATTACAGTGGAGTCTCACTTATCCAACACTCGCTTATCCAATGTTCTGGATTATCCAACGCATTTTTGTAGTCAATGTTTTCAATATATCGTGAGAGGGCCAGCTAACACCTCCCAACAAAGTATTCCCATCATCAAAGTCTGGTAAATGCTCTGTTTTCTCACGGCCACAGACGGCAGAAGCACATAACATATCGCATAGAACACCACTCTGAAATCAGGGGAATTCCATACAGGAAACAATCAGGGCCAGCTAACACCTCCCAACAAAAAATTCACTCAGGGAGGAAACAGCCAGGCTTTAAAGCTGCAAGGCCTTTACATCCTTATCATTTTTCCTAATTGCAGCATTCATACTTGCCTCTAACAGACAAAAAAAAACCAATCAGAAATATTGTATATTCACAACCTTTAGGAAATAATATCCCCTGATGGCACAGCGTGTGAAAGCGCTGAGCTGCTGAAATTCTGGACTGAAAGGCCGCAGCAGATTTGAATTGGGGGACCAGAGTGAGCCCTCACTGTTAGCCCCAGCTTCTGTCAACCCAGAAGTTCAAAAACATGCAAATGTGAGTGCATCAATAGGTACTGCTCCAGCGGAAAGGTAACGCCGCTCCATGCAGTCATCCCACATGACCTTGGAGGAGTCTACGGACAACGCTGGCTCTTTGGCTTAGAAATGGAGATGAGAACCAAACCCCAGAATCAGACATGACTGGACTTAATGTCAGGAGGAAAACATTTACCCTTTAGGGTTGTTGTATGTCTTTCGGGCTGCGTGGCCATGTTCCAGAAGTATTCTCTCCTGACGTTTCGCCCACATCTATGGCAGGCATCCTCTGAGGTTGTGAGGTCTGTTGGAAACTAAGCAAGAGAGGTTTATACATCTGTGGAAGGTCCAGGGTGGGAGAAAGAATTCTTGTCCGTTGGAGGCAAGTGTGAATGTTGCAATTAATCACCTTGATTAGCAGTGAAAAGCCTTGCAGCTTCAAGGTCTGGCTGATTCCTACCTGTGGGAATCCTTTGTTGGGAGGTGTTACCTGGTTGTTTCATGTCTGGAATTCCCGTTTTCAGAGTTTGTTTCTTTATTTACTGTCCTGATTTTAGAGTTTTAAAATGCTGTTTGCCAGATTTTGTTCATTTTCATGGTTTCCTCCTTTCTGTTGATATTGTCCACTTGCCTCCTCCTTGCCCAATTCTCCCTTCCTGGACGCGGCCGCAGGTCGCCAGGGCGAGCTGCGGCCGCGTCCAGGAACGAAGGGAGGTTTGGGCGATCTCTGCTGTGTGCGTGCACACAGCAGGGATCGCCCAATTCTCCCTTCCTGGATGCAGCCGCAGGTCGCCAGGGCGAGCTGCGGCCGCGTCCAGGAACGAAGGGAGGTTTGGGCGATCTCTGCTGTGGCGCTATGGGCTGCTGTCGACGCCTCGACAGCGCCCCTAGCGGCCAGCGCCCGAGGCCGCCGCTTCAGCAGCCTCATATGTCCAACCGGCCCTGTGTGGATCTGTAATTCCCAATAAGAAAATTTCAGGTTTGAATTCAAATTGTTTTGAATTGTATTGGCACAGAGATGGAAACTTGAGGAAACTCCCAATACAGAACAATGGATCTCTAAAATATTGGACATTATGAACATGGACATTCTGGAAACCACTGATAGATTACTTACGAAAAGAAAAAATAAATATGTATATAAAGTTGAATTATTGAGAATCCCAGGGTGATTCTAAAAGGCAAACGTATAGTTATTTATACAATTATAAAGGAGAACGTAAAAAGGGAAGAAGAAAAAAATGCCACAGTACGGACTCTGGAAGTAGTAGGAAAATTATAACAACTGTGTTTAGAGGGTTTTTTTTTCCAGTTTTTTGTTTTTTGTTTGGTTTGGTTTTTGTTTTGTTTTTTATTAACCATTCTCTCTCTCTCTCTCTCTCTCCCTTTCCCCCTTTTTTCTCCTCCTGCTCCTTCCCCTCCCCTCATATTCCTCGCATGATCCCCCCCTCTCCTCCCTTTCCCTAACCATCCATAGCAGTCAATTTGGTTTTTATTGTATCAAGAAAAATTATATATATATATATATATATGAAAATGTAACACTGTTGCTTACAAATCTTGCAATAAAAATGATTTTTTTAAAAAAGAGAGAAAATTTTGATACCCTTTTCTCATTTTTTTTCACCGAGTCTTTAGACTCAAGAAATACTTCTGCCTACACAGCCCACATTTGTTCTTCCCCTGATTCCTAAGACCGTCTAGTGTTTATTTGAATATAATTTAAATATCCTAAAAAGTTGATCATTTATTTTTCGTGTCAGGATCAACTTTTTAAAAAACATGTTTTTATTGTAAACACAGGCAGAATAATATCAAAATCCATCACCATTTCAATATACATTTCGAATGATATATTCTTAGTAACATTATCCTTGCTCATTCCACCTTTATCTCCCACTTGTGTCTATTGGTTTTTCACTCCTCCCTCCACCATCTGGAACAGTCCTTCATTCAGATATTATTTTAATTGATCAATCGTGAAAAGAAAATGATTCAGTTTTTTACATTTTCTTTGTCTTTTGACTTTATCTATCAATCTTCCCCATTTCAGAAGATTGTCAGGGCCAACTTGAGAAACTGCAAGTCGCTTCTGGTGTAACAGAATTGGCCATCTGCAGGGATGTTGCCCAGGGGATGCCCCGATGTTTAGATGTTTTTACCATCCTTGTGGGAGGCTTTTCTCATGTCCCTGCATGGAGCTGGAGCTGATAGAGGGAGCTCATCTGCACTCTCCCCGGGTTGGATTAGAACCGGCAACCTTCAGGTCAGCAACCCAACCTTCAAGTCATCAGTCCTGCAGGCACAAGGGTTTAATGAATTAGTTGATGAATTAATAAAAAGCCTTTTACATCGAGCCTTTGATAAATGGGATAAAACAAAATTATATATCTATATTATGAATAAAAAGCTACAAGCATCACGTGCATCTCAGGACTCCTTCAGATTGGCTTTGAGATTTAAACTGCACTTGCATAAAAGAAAATAAATGTCTGTGCATTCTTTGTTCACAACATTGCATTAGTTTCGCATCTTAAGGACTGCGGGTATGTTTAGTTGGTTAATTGATTGGTTTGTTGGTTTTGGTTGGTTATCATTGTGGATTCCAAAAGTAATAAAGACAGCATTATTATTAACATTGACGCTTTATTTTTATGTATCAGTTCTCTCTCTTACTCGTCTTCGCTCTTTCTCTCTGGATAGATTTGTATAACATTCATGATAGCAGCATGATCTTAAAGAGTGACATCAACCTCCAACCCTCATATGATAGGATAAGTACCACACACAGACTAAACTAGCCTGCAGCCAAATACCTGGTTTATGTCTTTCTGGAAACTGCCAAGGAAAATGAGCTTGTATCTTTCAAAGTGTAAATAGTCTGCTTATGATTGCTCCCAACAGATAAAAGGCAAAATTCTGCCCCTGTACACTCACTCATGCAATCAAAGAATTGTAAAAAATAAATAAAAATTAAATGTTGTTGGTAATAAGGGTTAGTTTTGGTTTTTTTTTGCTTCTATGATGGCACATGTTAATGTGCAAGCTGGTTTACAGTCTTGAAAAGCATACTGCAATATACTGTAGGTGTAATCTTGCAGACATTATCTTATATGCTTCTCATACTATGGTCAATTGAATGTTTTGCTTTATGTTGGAAACCGCCCTGAGGAGATAGGGTGGTATATAAATAAATAAATAAAGTTGTTATTATTATTATTATTATTATTATTATTATTATTATATTGTATGACACAGCAAACAAGATAGGTATGCTGGATTTCGTATCACAAAATCACAAATCGAACACTTCCCAAGTGTCTAGGAATGTGTGATGTATTTTCGGATGATGCACGCAGATCCCAGTAGGGTGGCCTTTTGCAGTTGGCAGATCGTAATTTTGTCAATGTTTATTGTTTCCAAATGCCGGCTGAGATCTTTTGGAATGGTACCCAGTCTGCCAATCACCACCGGGACCACCTGTACTGGTTTCTGCCAGAGTCTTTGAAGTTCGATCTTGAGGTCCTGATAGCGGTTGAGTTTTTCCTGTTGTTTTTCATCAATTCGTCTGTCACATGGTATGGCGACATCAATAATCCAAACCTTTTTCTTTTCCACAAATGTGATGTCTGGTGTGTTGTGTTCCAATTATTATTATTATTATTATTATTATTATTAATTATTATTGTAATCTTGTAAGAAATACTGCTGCCAAAATGATATGATACTAGTAGTCAGACTAGTAAAAGGTACAATGGCCAGGAGGATAAAATTGGAAAAAAATAGACTGACTCTCATAAAATAGGTATTATAGGTGCTTAGTTAGAACCTCGTTAGGTTCTAACTAAGGATATTAGGATATTTAAGATCTTTTCAAATAACTTGAATAGCCAAGAGATGTCTTGCCTAGGACAGAAGAATTTGCTTTAATTTTCCCCATCCTATTAGATTTCCCAAAACAGCTAAGTATGTGGGACTTTAAAAAGGAAGATAATGGACAAAAGGAATTGAAAATACATCTTACCCTCTTATATAAAACCCAAACTGCAGTTCCAACATAGTTGATATAAGAGAACTGCATAACTATGTGCTTATCACATTGCCACTGTGGTTAACACTCGATGTTACTTTTCATGCATGCATTAATCTCTTAACGTTACAGAGATCGAAACATAGACCGCAATGCATGGTATTGGAGGAATGTTGTAGCCTCATAAAGTATATTTTGTATTAATTAAAGCCCATTAGTTATATTTTTCCTAGAGATTAGACAGTTTCCTGACATTCCAAGCATCCCCAACTGTGTCAAATCTGTAATTAATGAAGTGTGAGACTTAACAAAGTAGGCTTAACAAAAAGGAGCATATTTATTCTGGCCAAGATTGGAAAATTGCTGAAGACACTCAGTTTAATCTCAAAAGGGGAAAGATAAGAAAATGGCATGCCTTCTCCATTTCCTATGTAAACAGTGTTCAACCATGTTAACAGTTTACTACTAATTCCAGAATGTAGAAATAATAGTTGAGGATGGGGTGAGTTCTGGAATGAGTGGTTATTTCTGGTTGAAAAAGGAATGATCTGGACCACAATGTCCTAGGAGTGGGAATCACCTGACCCTCTAGATCAGTGGTTCCCAACGTTTGGGCTTCCAGGTGTTTTGGACTTCAACTCCCAGAAATCCCAGACAGCTTACCAGCTGTTAGGAAGTGTGGGAACTGAAGTCCAAAACACCTGGAGGCACAAAGGTTGAGAACCACTGCTCTAGATGTTATTGGAAACCAATGCCCTGCTATCCCTACTATTGGCTTAGCTGGCTAGGGGGTTGCAGTCCAACAACATCTAAAAGCAACATGTGATTCTCACCTATTTACTTTTGAAACACAGGAAATGAACACTTGGAAGTGACTATTTTACTTACGATCCATACTGAACTGCACTGGTGCAGGTGGGGGAGTGGGATTCATTTAAGATGTTTTTGAAGAAATTATTAAAATGTGCTGATTTTATGTCAGAAATAAATAAGGCAGGGCTGCCATCAAATGTGCAGTTACGTAAACCAATTAATAGGTCAGCTTCTTTAAAAATCTCTTTCCTGCAACAACCCTCACAAAGAGAAAATGCATTTTACTGAAACAATACACACCAGCGAGGGTCAAAATCAAAGCAAAAACTGATATATATATATATATATATATATATATATATATATATATATATGGAGGGGGAGGACTTGTTTCCAAGGATTTCAGAAGGGAAATGAAAGAATAGCAGTTGGAAAGAAATCTCTGATGGAAATGACATACTCAGAGAACAGTGGAGGCCACTGGGATAAAAAGTCTGCTGTCAAAACACAGCCGAAGGACCCCAGTTAGCTGAGAATTACAGTATCATTATCGGTGACATGGAGGAAAAAAGATAAGAGCAGCTTAACTACTGCCTGACAGTGCCTGTGCCTAGTTCAGCACCCAGTTTAAATAGCACTCAGCCAGCTGCCTGTAGATATATACCCCATATTACATGGTAATGTAGACCCATGATGCCAAGGACAACACACATGTACACACACATCCTTTGAACAAAGTGAGAAAAGTTCATTCTTTCACAAAGCAACTATAATCATCTCCAAGCAGAGAATGAATTGGTTTGTTGTTCCTGCAGTCATTTGTGCCAGTTTCATGAGAATATCATTGTTATTATTGTTGCTATGTGTCTTAATGGAGCCTCCGGTGGCTCAGTGTGTTAAAGCGCTGAGCTGCTGAACTTGCAGACCGAAAGGTCCCAGGTTCAAATCCGGGGAGCAGAGTGAGCGCCCGCTGTTAAGCTCCAGCTTCTGCCAACTTAGCAGTTCGAAAACATGCAAATGTGAATAGATCAATAGGTACCGCTCTGGCAGGAAGGTAACAGCGTTCCATGCAGTCATGCCGGCCACGTGACCTTGGAGGTGTCTATGGACAACACCGGCTCTTCAGCTTAGAAATGGAAATGAGCACCAACCCCCAGAGTCGGACACGACTGGACTCAACATCAGGGGAAACCTTTACCTTTACCTTTTTTGTGTCTTAATGTCATTTCCAACATATGGTAACTCTAAGGGAAACCTATCACAGCATTTTCTTGGCATGGTTTGTCCAGATCAGCTTTGCCTTTGCCCACATATATATCACCATACAATGTATTTTGAAACTGTATTATATGGCCAATGTAGGCTCATAAAATGCAGTTCAATGCAGTTAAACAGCATTCTATGAGTCTACATGGGCAAACTTCAGCCCTCCAGGCATATTGTGCTTTGAATCCCAGAAATCCCAGCCAGCTTCCCAGCTGTTATGAATTGTGGGAGTTGAAGTTCAAAACACCTGGAGGGCCAAAGTTTTTCCATGTCTGTTCTACACTGTCCATATAATGTAGTTTCACACTGTATTATATGGCAGTGTTGATGGGGCCTTTGTCTTCCACTGAGGTTGACTTTGCCCAAAGTTATGCGGTGAGTTTCCATGGCCAAGTAGAGATTTGAAATCCTTCTCTTCAGACTCATAGTCCTATGATCAAATCAGTAAGCCACACAATGATTATCATAAGCAAATGATGGTTGAATTCCAAATAAGACTCAGCATAATGGTGCTGCCTTTTTCATTTTCCTTTTGCAATACTTTTCTTTTTGCAAATCTGCTGAAGTGTATTATTGCATGTTAGGCAATATTTATTTTATTAAAAATATTTATTTCCTTTGTATAAGATTTCTGGGTGGCAAAACCTAGTAAAATACAAGCCTAACAGGAGGCTAACAAAATAGTTCCTGCAGAAATATGTGCATTCACATCTATAAAGTTCCAGCAGAAATATGGGGATTCATGTCTATAAAGTAGTAACAGGATATCTTTTCCTGAAAGCCCTAAATCACAATGTTCAATTGCCCATCATTTTGGCTACAATCCTGAATACACTCACTAGATACACTAGTCTCATGAGATACAAAGAAACTTTGTTTCATACACGTACACATAAAATAGTCCAAAGTATATTGATAAGCATGAGATAAAGATCATCAAGTCTAATAGTCTTGCTCTTAAACCAACACACAATCTACACACAATATACATACTCAGAGGGAATGCGCATACTCATTTCTGAGATGGAAATTCATCACAAAGTAACATATCATTCAGGGTTCATATAATAGAGTGATTTTGGAAAATCATTCCTAGAACATGTCCATGACAAACTAATTCTGCACAAAGTCACTTTTCTAGGAAACAAATTCACACGATTGGTATCATAAAGTCAACTACAAAAGAAATGTAATCAAATCCAAAACGTTGTCACTTGATTTTCTCTATAGTAACAGCTTTCTGAAAACTTTAGCTAGGGAGTCATAATAAAACACAGAAGGGACTAACCACCTTCTAGTTTCTCTGATATCAGTGTGAGATCACATCTTGGCATATTCTATCACAACAAAGCAAACTATCACCAATGAGATATAAAATGAACATTGGCCATCATGCCTAATTAAATCAAGATATCGGTCAGACCTTGGAAAAGTAGTGTCTGTCAACTGGATGAGTAATAATAATAATAATAATAATAATAATAATAATAATAATAATAGTACTTTATTTATGCCCCGCCACCATCTCCCCAACGGGGACTCGGGGCGACTTACATGGGGCCATGCCCAGAACAATACAATATAACAGAATATAAAAAATGGATGAGTCCATTAATGCAAGGAGAAAATGATATACATTTTCTGCTGCTTATGAAAGGAATAGAAAGTATCTTCACGCATGCTTATATGGACCTCTGTGGTTCATGCAAGGTGAAATAGGATTCCATGAGCTATTTCTACATGAACGATCTCCTACCCTAAGGAACAATCTTCTCTACTTTAGAATCCTATTGGGTGGTTTCAAGCATCCATCAACAGAATGAGGAAGAATGTGACTTTCAAAATTTCTCCTTTTCCCTCTGCCATCTCCTGTAACCTGCAAATCTACTCCCAAAGATTTGGGAGCCCTACTGAGTCAGGCATAAAGGGAAGTGAATTGTTTAACATACCTCACAACCTCTGAGGATGCCTGCCATAGATGTGGGCGAAACGTCAGGAGAGAATGCTTCTGGAACATGGCCACACAGCCCGAAAGACATACAACAACCCTGTTTAACACTTCCTCACTCCCAATTCTGTTCACAGATACTTTCTCCAGATGGAAACCTCTCCAAATGGCCCTGCAATGGAACTGTTAACATCCATCTTGCATGAAAATGTTAGCAAAAGCCATCAAATATGTAAGGCGAAGTCATGGGGAAGAGGGAGCAAGCTTGTTTTTTGCTACCCTGGAGACTAGGACGCGGAACAATGGCTTTAAATTATAGGAAAGGAGATTCCACCTGAACATCAGGAAGAACTTCCTCACTGTGAGAGCTGTTTGGCAGTGGAACTCTCTCCCCCAGACTGTGGTGGAGGCTCATTCTTTGGAGGCTTTTAAGCAGAGACTGGATGGCCATCTGTCAGGGGTGCTTTGAATGCGATTTCCTGCTTCTTGGCAGGTGGTTGGAGTGGATGGTCCATGAGGTCTCTTTCAACTCTTTGATTCTATGATTCTATATACACTAAGAATTGGAAAGGTCTTCACTGTTATTTGTTTCCTATGTGTGAAAAATTGTTTTCTTGAAGGAATGTGTCAAGAAGAAGAGTTCAATGGTGAAAAATGTCTGTGGTACTTGCATATCCTGTACATTGTACGGGGAAATTATTCTACCCAGAAATACATGTGAGGTTTTTTCTGACATGAAATTTGTGAGTTTTGCACAAAAAAACCCTACTGTTCCCAGACAGCTATTTGTATTTTTGTGTCCCTGTGAATGATATTTGATATCATTCGACCCACCTCGAAGCTTAAGATCATCAGATGAGGCCCTGCTCGCGGTCCCGTCAGCCTCACAGGTGCGGCTGGCGGGGACGAGAGACAGGGCCTTTTCAGTAGTAGCTCCCCACCTATGGAACACCCTCCCCATTGAAGTCAGGCAGGCTCCCTCCCTCCTATCCTTCCGTAGGTAGGTTAAAACTTGGTTGTGGGGCCAGGCCTTCGAATAAGAATCAGCAGCATTAATTACTATTATGTACGCTGGAACTCAATTGACAGACCCAGTCTTTTAAACTTGAACACGCCTATCTGTATTTTATAATGCGTTTTATGTAAGTTAATTTTTTAACTGATTTATAGTGTATTGTACAGGTTTTATATGTGTGTTTTATTGTAAGCCGCCCTGAGTCCCCTGTTGGGTGAGAAGGATGGGATATAAATATTGTAATAAATAAATAAATAAATAAATATGCATAAAACAACAGTATTTCATGTCAAAAAATTTTTTAGGAAATAATCTTGTACAAAAACCACAATCTTGCCCAAAAATATAACCCAATGGTTTTGTTGTGCAAAAATGATGTTTTATATGCAAGGTTTTTGTTGTGCAAGATTGTTGGGCTTTTTGCATAGAAAAAGGCAATCTTACACAAACACACACACACACATCTTTGGAAACAGTGGGTTATTTGGGATTTGTTTATTTTTTTTAGCCTGCGATTCTTGTGCAAAAATGCATGTGTTTTTCTGTGCAGAATAATTTCCTGAAACATTCAGGAACAAGTGAAAACCAGACAAAAAACTGCATTTGTGTTTTTTTCCAAAGCAGAGAGAGCACACAAAATTATTCATAGTTTTTTTTCCAGGACCAAATAGTCAAATATTAATGTATCTACCTTCTTTACAATATGGGCTACCCACCTTTACAGAATGTACTTTGAAAGGAACTACATTTGTGACTGAATGTTATTTATCCATGTTTGGGCTGCGCCTGCTCAGCTCATTGGTGGTGGTTTTCAGTACTGGGGGAAATGGCTCCAGGATTCTTGAGGTTCTCCTCTTCCTCATGTAGTTTTCTTGAACTCCAGACTAAAGCCTTCCCCAATGGTACAATAGAAATAATTAACCTCAAATCTCTGTTAATTTAAACTCAATTGCCATGCCAACTTTGCTAGCTCTTCTTGGTCTGTCATCCAATAGAATGTGTACTCCTGTGGAAAAAGCTGGTATTTACCATGCCGATGAAATTATTATTATTATTATTATCATTATCATTTGCCATATTTATACCCTACCTTTCTCACCCCGATGGGGACTCAGAGCAGCTCACATATATATAGGCAATAATTCAATGCCATACAAACATACATTCAGCAAATAAACATATACATTAAAACCAACCATTGAAAGCATATCAAATATTAAAACCAATTAATTTAAACCATGTAGTCCAGTATCATAGTCCGAGGCCATTGCAGTTGTCATTTTACTACTCAGTATACACTTATTGCACTAAAAATTTCTATCCAAAAGCTTGGTTCCACAACCATGTTTTTAGTCTTTTTTTTTCAAGATCAGAAGAGATGGGGCTGATCTAATTTCACTAGAGAGGGAGTTCCAAAGCTGAGGAGTCACCACGGAGAAGGCCCTGTCTCTCATCCCCGCCAACCGTACCTGTGAAGGAGGCAGAACAAGAACAGGGCCTCCCCAGAAGATCTTAGTCTCCGAGATGGTTCATAGAGGGAGATGCACTCGGACAGGTAATCTGGGTAAATTAGTACCCAGATTCTACTCTGACTGCATAGTAAATGCTAAAGAGTGTCCAAACCAATGAAATATAAACAACTTTAAATAAGAATGCAAAATTTGGGCATGCTCATTACAAGAGAAAGCTATGGGGAGTGTCAGTGGGTCCTGGGTATCAGAGGAAGGGAGACTCCTGAGTTTGGGCAAATCACTAACATTTTAAGCCACTTACTCTAAATAGAATTCAAAGTGGCTCACACTGAAATACGGGGAGATGTTGGAGTTACTGAATGTTAAGGCTTCCACAGCTGGCTGTGTTTAAATCCAGGAGCCAGGAAGCAGCTTACTCTCAAGACCCCAGGTTGTACTTCAGGTCCATTTTTCACTGTAGCTTCCAGACAGGCATGATGCAGAGCAAACACATTCCTAGAATTCTGACTCCGTGTCTGCATAGAAGGCAGAATGTTTTCCAACTGGAAGGCCTGACAGCAGTCCTCAGATTGGTGTTGAAAAATCTGTCTGCAGCATGTATTGCTTCTTTTGCCACACAGTGTTGCTGTCTTGTTAGCTCCTTATCTATGTAAGCTGCTTTATCCAGACATCTGGGTTAAAAAAAGGCTTCTTCAAACTAAGAAGAGAAATAGCCTTAAAAACAGAATTTTGATAAAGGAAATCAGTGAATGCCAAAGCATCCATGTCCACAGAAGGACATATACATATAAGATAACTGGTAAGAAAAAGTGAAAGAAATCCCCACATAGATTTATACATAGACTTTATGCTTGTGCTCAAGGACAGAATAACATAAGACACACAGAGACATTAATACTGAACTGTGGGCAGAGCTGGTCCAACAATGAAGCGAATTAAGTGGTCGCTTCGGGCGCAAAACATACGGGGGCGCAGTCGAGACTGCTTTTTCTCTTGATTTGTAAAACATGATGTTTTGGTGCTTAATTTGTTAAATCTTAGTGTAATTTGATGTTTAGTAGGCTTTTCCTTAATCCCTCCTTATTATCCACCATTTTCGCTTATCCAACGCTTTTATTTTTCAGTAATTGGGGTTTTTTTTGGGGGGGGGGCAAAATTCTGTTCGCCTACACTTGAAAAATACCTAGGGCCAGCTCTAACTGTGGTGCTTCTGTTTCATCTTGTGGTAGAATTTGGCACATAGAGAACATTTTCAGAAGAAGCTAGAAGATGAAGGCTGTATATTCCAGAGGTGATCCTTATTCATCTAATGTGAATGTTGAAGATGATGAAGAAATCAAACTCTAAGGAGGAAAAAAGCATAAGCTTGCCATAGACTGTAGCTATGGGATATTGACCTTCAGGAACAAGGAGACCATACAGCCATATAACCCAGAATATCAAGGCAGATAATCCACAATATCTGCTTTGAACTGGGTTATCTGAGTCCACATTGCCACAGTTCAATGTGGAATTTTATACAGCTGTGTGGAAGAGGCCTTTATCTTTTGGAGCCCAGCTGTTTGTCAAAATGTTTCTTTGACCTTCACTTTGGGTAGTTTTCAGATGACTTGGCCAGAACACAAAATGATCACCTGAGGTCCTCCTCCAGGTATCCCCACTAAGTGAACCCAGTCAACAACAGCACAAGCTTTCATAGTGATGCACTATCATCTATGGAATGCCCTTCTCACTGAGACCAACATTAAACATTAGTGCCAGCATTTACTCTCTCAGTCATTTCCAGAACTGCTCTAATGGGTTTAACTGTTTGCAGTTTTAACTTGGCAGTGGTTTTAATTTGGTTTTATACACTATTTGGTTTTAAATTTTGCTATTTATTTATTTATTTATGCTGGATTTATCTAGAGTTTTAATATTGTGGTGTCTCATCATTGTTTAGTTGTTGCATCTTTTTAAAATGGATGGTATACTGCAGAGGATTCTGGTTGTGGATGTACATAAACCTCTGGGAATCTGTATCTGTAAGTTGGAATTTTTCCCATACCTGAAAATATAAACTTTGGGATTTGAGAAAATCATTGGTTTTATGATTTGGTTTTCTTTCTTTCTCTTTCTATAGACATATATGAAGTGAAAAATGGCATAACTTCAGAAATCTCAAATATTAAGGGAAATTGATAATTTCAAAAAAAATCCATTTCTATTTTAGTTTTGTACTTTTCCAAAATTGGTAATGCAGTTCTTCAATCACAAAAATTGCAGTAGAAGTGTGTACAAAAATGCATGTACTAGGAAAAACTGCATACAAAATAGCATATATTTGTTAAACATATGCCAAAAATATGTTCATTAGCAGAAATGAATATGAAAGCATGTAAGAAATTTGCAAACCAACATTGAAAGGAGCATACTTTTGCTTCAAAAATTGCAATCAAAAGATTGGCCTATCCCTAGCATAGTAGAGGCTATGTTTCTGTGTGTATCCTAATACCGCAAATGGAAATATAAAGTCTCCTCAATTATGTTGTTGGAATATATAATAAATGCCATCATGCTCATACACTTATCCAGATTTTAATCCCTTTCCCTCAAAATATCACAATCATTATGCCTCCCAGTACACTAGAGATGGAACTATATCCATTATTACAGTCAGTCAGCCATGGCCTATTGCTTAATTTAATAACAGATTATGCCGGACAGTATTTAATAGTAATTAATACCCCAATAATACAAAAGTATTCAGAATGGAACTTAATTGTAATGCTTATGAGAGCTGAAGTAATTGCAGAGGAATTTCAATGATAAGTTGTGGACGTCTATGTTCTTTACTAAACTGGCAGCCGGTGCTAAAAAAAAAAAAACTAGAGTAATTAAAGAAGTCACTGAAATCCTAAGACAGACAGACATAATTTAGAAACTACAGATCAAGGCTTGTAAACTTAATGGGCACAGGAAGCTTCAAATCTCTAAAGCAATAAATGCAAAGAGATGTATAAGCACACAGGCCAGGCATTCATTCTCTACACCAAGACAGCTTCAAATCTCCAGTGGTTTTTTTTGCAATTTTTATCAGTTCTGGCTAAAATAGCTAATCGCAAGTGATGACAGGAACTGTAATCTGACAAGTGTCTAGAAGGCCACAGGTTACCCATCTGCATCCCACCTGAACCTGTGCATCAGGTCCATTGATTGGAAAAGTAAAATGTTCTCAGAGAGCAACATCCTGGTGGTATCAGTAAACATAACAGATAAAGCATCTACCACAATTGATCCAAGCATATTATTCAAATTATCCAAAGACTGAGAGAGTATTTTCTAAGCTTTCCATTCAATAGAGCAAAATCCCAACCTTTCCCATCTCTGTTAAAAATGGCTTTTGGCAAGCACTTGTTTTAGTTCATGAAAACCTTCTGGAAATTCTCTCTTTGAAAAACTATTAGAGATGCAAGAATTCAGCTCCCTCTTGCATCAGCTATCTTATGAAGAACTCAGATCTGATTAGATAGTCATGTCATATTTTATCATGCTGTCAAAATGTTAAATGGGTTTATTTCTCCCAATCTTAACATGAACAGTGATCGCTGGTGGCTATGATAGCTGGTGTCTAGATCCAAGGAAGTCATGCTACCCCTTTATTCTGCCTTGGTCAGACCACACCTGGAATACTGTGTCCAATTCTGGGCAGCGCAGTTGAAGGGAGATGTTGACAAGTTGGAAAGTGTCCAGAGGAGGATGACTAAAATGATCAAGGGTCTGGAGAACAAGCCCTATGAAGAGTGGCTTAAAGAGCTGGGCATGTTTAGCCTGCAGAAGACAAGGCTGAGAGGAGACATGATAGCCATGTATAAATATGTGAGGGGAAGTCATAGGGAGGAGGGAGCAAGCTTGTTTTCTGCTGCCCTGGAGACTAGGATGTGGAACAGTGGCTTCAAACTACAGGAAAGGAGATTCTACCTGAACATTAGGAAGAACTTCCTCACTGTGAGAGCTGCTCAGCACTGGAACTCTCTGCCCCGGAGTGTGGTGGGGGCTCCTTCTTTGGAGGCTTTTAAGCAGAAGCTGGATGGGTTGCTCTGAATGCGATTTCCTGCTTCTTGGCAGGGGGTTGGACTGGATGGCCCATGTGGTCTCTTCCAACTTCTATGATTTTATGATTCTACGATTCTATGATTCTATGATATCAGTTGAGCAATGAGTCTACTGGAACCTGAAAGGAGCTATCCAAGGTACTGAATTTGGGGGGGGGGGTAGGATTCAGCACCTTGGATCATGCCATAAAGCAGTGGTTCTAAACCTGTGGGTCTCCGGGTGTTTTAGCCATTAAATCCAAGAAATCCCAGCCAGTTTTACCAGCGGTTAGGATTTCTGGGAGTTGAAGGCCAAAACATCTGGGGATGCACAGGCAGAGAACCACTGCCTTAAAGGCTTTAAAACCTGGAGAAGATGCAAGCCTCCATGGATAGCAGACCTACCAACTTCCATTGCACAAGTTATTCAAGAAGGGGGAAAAACAAGGAAAGGTAGTCCACAAAGAGATTTTGCAATTGCAGTATGTTTTCTTTAATCAGAACATAGGAATATATGACTAACAATTTATCAGACAGACAGGTGCAAAAGCAGGCAGGAGAAGAGTGGTAGGACAGTGAACTTTTGCTGACTCTATCAAACAAAGCCAAGAATGTGACCGAGTCAGTATAGCTTTCAGCCAGGTATTTAGCTAGAACAGAAAAACCACATCTAACTCTCGCAGAGAAGGTTCTAAATACACAAACAAAAGATCTTAGACTCCCAATAATGCACCTCATACTTTCAGCTTCTGTGTTTATAAAAGGAAACACTCAGATGTAGCCAGGAATACTGTGAATCACATATTATCTTCCAAAACGGGAAGGATCCCCCCCACCCTCACCCCTCAAAAAGACTGGTTCAGACAGATCTGACAAGAGTAAAGGCCTTCAGTAGTAGAAATAAAGAGAGAAAAGGTTTACTTTGCTAAATCCTAAAGATACGGCCGAGGGTTCAGGAGAAGGACAGGTGTGCACAATTCTCATACTTGCCTTTTTTTAAAAAGCGTAGACGATCAGCTGTATGAGATATCCCAATAATTTTCAAGAATCAGCAGCTACAAATTTAAAGTCAGCACATTCTTTCATGCTAATCAAAGGCGGGAAAAATCCCTAGGCATCACTGCTGTTTGAGCAGAAGATACCTGTGAAGGAGATTATACTATTGTAAAGTCAGTATTGTGCTGTTTAAATCCCAATAGATGAAATTTTTATAATTGGGGAGTAATTGGTTATAAATAACCTGTTACTCTATTTTCTAATAACTATAAAATAAAAAATAAGCACTTTATAGGGAGTATCATGTTGATGACATTTCCATATATAAGTGCTGCTTTTTTATCATGTCAGAAATAACTTGAGAATATACTGCAAGTCGTTTCTGGTGTGAGAGATTTGGCCATCTACAGAGACATTGCCCAGGGTACGTTACCATCCTGCTGGGAGGCTTCTCTCATGCCCTCGAAAGCTAGAGCCGACAGACGGGAGCTCATCCCGTCTTGTGGATTTGAACCGGCAACCTTCAGGTCAGGAACACAACCTTCAGGTCAGCAGTTCAGCCACCACAAGGGTTTAACCAATAAGAGGGATGACAGAAAAAAGAAAAGCAAGGACCTGTATTTCTGGCTGTGGCTTTGTTTTTAACCAACCTATGATCCATGAGGCAAAGGGGTTTTTGACATGAAAAATGCTGCCTGTGACTAAAATATAACCTAGAATCCATGGAAGTTTACACTTCCTGGTACAAGAGAAGGGGGGGGGGGGAGCCCATGTGCTGTATTAGGTATTTTTTTTTAAAAAAAAATCTCTGCCAAAGTCTCCCAGCTTGAGTTATTAATTACACCTTCTATTCTCTTACAGCAGCTCTTAACTTTAAAAGATTAAATGACTTGATTAGCAGTGTTTAGCTTTTCCTAGGTGGTTTATTGAATGTCACATTTAACATTCTGGCACCTCACAGATGAAGCTCAAAATCTCGCAGCCTGGAAGAAATATGACTATTTTTTCCCAGAGACCAACAGAAGGGCAATTTGTTACATATTCATTAACTCATCATATTGGACATTTCTATTTATATTCCAGAAAATTGACATGTTCTTTGCCGCAATGCATATCATTTATAATATTGGTATTGAGCTGCTTTGCAAGAATTTCTATTTAAAAAAACACACCTTTTTTCTAGGAAATATGAATTTGACTAGAGTTCAAAACGCTATTGTGGTATGTAGTCTTCTGGTGCATAATTTTACTTTCTTCAACAAACCTAATTCTCAAAGAAAAAGATTTCCAAGCAACTTTTTTAAAATTCTGTCAAATGGAAAACTGTAGCTTTCATCCACACTAACAACTCAAACTAAATCCTATTATTCTGTCCCACTGTGTCAGGGATTCCTCTTCTTCAGAAGAGGAAGGGGAGCAGGAAAGTGTTCATGAATCTGAGGGTGAGTTGGAGTCTGAGGGGGAGACTTTGCTAGTACCCTCATTCCAGGAGAGGGGAAAGGAATCAGAGCAGAGATGGTGTTCAGCTAGATTAGCTGCCAGAAATGCAGCTGAGTAATTAGGAACTGCCCTAGCAGCTGTGTGGGGACCCAGGGCTATAAAAGCAGAAGCAGGTGCAGCCAGCTCTTGCTGGTAACAAAATGACTCTAATGCCTTCACTCTCTGTGTGCCTGCTCCAAGTCTGCATCTGGATTTATGCCTGTTTCTTTGTCTGAAGTAAGACTTCCTGGCTTTCTTTTGCATTATTTCACTGAGTGTACTGTATTTTATATTTTGCTGAAGTAAAGCAGTTTTCATTTACTTACCACAGTGTCTTAAGGCTATTCTTGAAAGACAAAACAGGACACACTGATATAAGCAGATCAATTGTTGTATAGTGAGCCCACTCACTATGTTAATCCCAGCATGTAAAACCCACTAAATCAATGGATTTATTCTGGCTCCCTCAAAAGGGAACAGCCACTGAGAAGACTTTCTCCTGTGAACTCACCAAGCAAGGCTCTGATGATGATGGGCCCAAGAGAAAGCTTTTCCCAATAGACCTTAGTACAGTGGTTTTCAACCTGGGGTCCCCAGATGTTTTTGGCCATCAACACCCAGAAATCCTAACAGCTGGTAAACTGGCTGGGATTTCTGGGAGGTGTAGGTCAAAAACATCTGGGGACCCCAGGTTGAGAACTACTGTCTTAAGAATTAGGCAGGTTGGTATGGGGAGAGTCTTTCATATAGATGGCACTGTCAGTATTTCTAGCACTTGGCTCATAGGCTTGATTTACTCATGAGAAATGCTTAGCTAGGAAGATTGGAGATGTTCACATAGACAAAACTATATTGAACCCATTCGCCATAAAAGCTACTACACAAATCTAGAAAGGGACGGTCTAGCAATGTGTCAAAATATGATGCAACAGATTGTAGAAACAGACTGCTGAAAATGATGATGGGTAGAAAATGATTGGCTGTGAATAGTTGTCTGCCAACCTGTAAGGTGGCATAGCACTGTCTGATTTAGTAGATGGCCTATCAAGTGGCAGACATTCTTAAGATTACTAACCTACCATTTTGATCTTTTCTATCACGCTTTTGTTAATGATGTTGCATTCAGGAAAAGACTTTGGGGCAGTTAGCCAAGATCTCACTTGAAGGTCCTCAAATACAAAAGGAGAGCCAGGCTATATTTTGAAGAGGTATAAAATACATTGCTAACAAGACAAAAATGCAGAATGATATATGAAGCATCGGCAGCATCTAAAGAGCTTCTGTCACATATTGGTGCCTATCCAGTATTAATAATGTCATTTTTTCAGGTGGATTCATGAGTTAATTGGCATGTAAACATGGATAGCTACAAGGTAGAAGTAGCAATGGTACCTGGTTAATACTAGAGATGTGCACGGAAAATTTCCTTCATTTCCTTTGTGCTATCGTTTCATTTGACTGTTTGTCTACACAAAACGAAATATGACATTTTTGTAGTAAATGAGAGATGACACAAAAATGAAAACCGCACAATCATAGTGCTTGCTTTTGTTTTCCTTTAGTTTCTGCCCCGTAACAATAAGCAGGTGCTGACAAAGAGCTGCTTTCCCATTACAGCTGATGTGTACCAATGGGTGATATATATATATATATATATATATATATATATATATATATATATAACGCTAGCTAGTAGCTACTCTGGGAATCTAACGCTGAGCCTGGGAAAGGAAAGTCTACGCATTACATCTGATGTGTGTGGAAATGGGTGTAAATAATAATAATACTAATATTAATAACAATAGTACTCTGGGGAAGATCCAAATGTTATAAAAGTTGGTGGGCTAAAAGGGATCGAAATGCCCTCCGTGTGTGGCGATTTTCCGAGGGGGGATGAGCCTCGGAAGCCTTCCCATTGCATGGCATGAAAATGTTCATGTTTTTCATCAGTTAGATGAAAATTCGTGTCGTATAGGTGGCCCATTTTTGTTAGCGGGAACCAAATACGAAAATGAGATGGCATGAATGAAACTACACAAAACAAACAGCAATTCCATACAAAAACACAACACTAGTTAATACTACTACTACTGATGATGATGATGATGATAATGATGATGATGATGATAGGTTCCATTAGTAGTGCTGTGGTAGCATTAGATGACAATAGAGCAATTACAAAAAGTAACACTACTTTGAACATGCTACATTATATGATGGTACCTTACTTATTTCTAGATGATTGGATAGAATCTGAATCACTGATGGTCCAAAATTCCAATCAATAACATCTGGTAGACTTGTGAAGCCACTGATAATATTCTAACTCATTTATATACTGATTGCTTTCCGATAATGATATGCAAGCAGTTTATAAGCTACCACCAAAAATAAATTAAAATGCATATACAAATGTTTCAATGCTATTTTAAATACAGTTAATTAATCTATGCAATTAAAAACTATTTCAGAAATCCATTGAAAGATAGAAACTAAAAGCCAACAATACAACTGATCATTACAAGTCTATTGCAAACCTTTCTTGAAAACTTTTCTATTCCTTGAAAACTTTTCTGTTCCAACAGATTGTATTTGTTGGTGGAAGAAAAGCAAGGAGAGAGACCTTAAGGATGGATTTTCAAAGTCTGGGAGAAGCCACCCAAATGATATAGAGGTGAAACAGGAATAGGTCAGAACATATCTGTACATCCAAGCAAGAATTGAGCTGTAGGAAAACACAGTCCCCAAAACATGCCCCAAAGGACATATCACTGGCACAGCTGATTACATGCATATGAGAGTATGATCACATATCAAAAGACATGCCTCTGACAAATGCCAAGAAATAAACTATGGGTGAAGACAACTGAGAATCCGTTTTATAAAAAGGTACTTGCTGAATTTCCTTTGCATATGGATTATATATAAAACTAGCTGTGCCCGGCCACGTGTTGCTGTGGCGAAGTCTGGTGGTATGGGAAATAAAGTATTGAGGAATTGGTGGTAGTTAAGGTAAAGGGTAAAGGTTTTCCCCTGACATTAAGTTCAGTCATGTCTGACTCTGGGGGTTGGTGGTCATCTCCATTTCTAAGCCGAAGAGCTGGCATTGTCCGTAGACACCTCCGAGGTCATGTGGCCGGCATGATTGCATGGAGCGCTGTTACCTTCCTGCCGGAGCAGTACCTATTCATGTACTCTAATTTGCATGTTTTTGAACTTTAGGGTTGGCAGAAGCTGGGGTTAACAGTGGGGGCTCTCTCTGCTCCCCCAATTCAAACCTGTGATCTTTCGGTCCAGAAGTTCAGCAGCTCAGTGCTTTAACACGCTACGCCTCTGATAATCTGGATTTTATAGGCAGTGTGGATGAGGCCTAAGTGAGGCCTAACTCTGCCTGTCCCCTGGGCTGAGTGGGTTGCTAGGAGACCAAGTGGGCGGAGCTTAGCCTATTAACTGGCAGCAATTGGATAAAAACAATTATTCCTCTCCCTCTAATTAGGACTTTATTTTTTTTTCTTTTTGTTGTATCAACCTGGAGGCATGGATGATGGGTTGTGTTGTCAAATTTCGAGGTTGGAGGGCCTTTAGTTTTGTTGTATTGTTGGTCGCCAGGATTCCATCACTCTTTTATATATATAGATGTGTGGTGTGTCATGTGATAATATCCATAGGCACAAGTATGCAAAGGTATGGTGTATTTTCCTTTTTGATAAGGGCCTCAGATATAAAGTTTGAGGCCATTCAAGAATGCTATAGTCATATAACTGCTCTATTTCTTGGGGAAGGGCTCATTGCTGACTTTGATTTCTCACACACCACTCATTTCAATCTTCTGTGTATGTGTGTGTGTATATATATACACACATACAGATACACATACATCTTAGTATGTGCCATACTGTACATACCTTTGGAGAAAGAGAGAGAATGAAGGCATAACACCTTCACATAGCTAGAATATGTTCACCAGTGTGAAGAATTAGCACTGAAGTAGAGACTGTAGAAACCTCCTCCTCCGTTTGTTTTCTAGCTTATCACCAAGCTGCTTTTAAATAGCTATCAGTTCTAACATTTGCATTCCTCTTACTCCTTAATGGGGGGATGGAGCTATCATAATTACACTACATTCTTCTAGGTTCGATAACGAGCTATTATTTTGCTAATGGAATATTCAAGTAGTCTACAGTAATTTATCAAATAGTCCCAAATCCCATTTTCTCTGTGTGAATCTTTTTGTTCACAGGTAAATTGATGTGTGGGGGTTATCAGGGCTTTTTTGTAATTCAAATTAACCATCCACCGCCTCTTCTGGAAAAAAAAATGATATTGAAGCAGAGAGTGCTATTTAGAATGTCTAGAATTAGAACATTCAGGCATTCTATAAGTAGTAATTTCTGTGTTTTAATTTGTCCAGGGTTTTTTCTTTTGTCGCCAGTATTCAGTTTCTTAAATTGACCTCAGCTTAAGTGAAGCACAATGCAAATGTCTTTTTGAAGTACCTGTATTGCTCTTTCCAGGAAGGGGTTTATTTAGCCGTTGTAGAGCAGATTATTTCTGCTGGGTGATACTATAAATCCATGTTTTCTAGTGTTAAGCAGATAATTTTGGAGAACAGAAACATTGCTTTTTCAGAACTTATATTGTACATCTAACATTTATTCACCTAACATTCTCTCTATAATTTCTTCTCAGTCACTACATCTTGGTGGCACTTGAGAAGATACTACATGAGGAAAAATACCCTGATGATCTCAAACTGTTTGTTGGCCATTCTTCTTGGAAGGCAACCTTGGTTTACCAGATAGTTTCACTGGTAGATGATTTCTCTTTAGATTAATGGCCTTATCACATTGGCCACCAGAACTGCCACAGTTCATGGCAGATCCAGTGGTGCTGGGCAAGGGAAACCTATCACCCCATGCCCCACACAACCTGACTTACATTTAACCCCATCCAACGGGGGGGGGGGGGCATCTGCCGCTTGGCTTCTCCCATTGCTGCCAATGCAACACAGGAAACCTTCTGCGTTGCTCCAGTGGCAGCATACGCCGGTTCCACTTTAATTTTGTCATGGAGCCCCACCAGAAATATCTGCACGTTGTGAGATGAGAGCCACTGGGCTCTGTGGCTAAACTGAAATGGAACCAGCATATGCCACCGAATTCAGCGTATTTCTCTTTCATTATTCCAATAATAGAAAGACTAGTGTCTTCGGCCTCCTTCTGTCTCTGTAAAACCAGGAAGGGACTGGGAACTTTAGACAGATTTCTGAATATCAGAATTTGTGGTCTCAGATTAGTTTTGGATAAAATAAAGTTTGCTAAATGTTAACCTTTAGATTATATCCAACACTGTATTTCTTCCACAAGGACAGTGTAGGCAGAGAATGCATCTCCACTTTACAGCCGCCTATAAAGTTTCTCCATAGAACCACAATTTTCCAGGAGCGTGCATGAAAGGAAGGAAAGAGAGCAAAGAAGAAGGGTGCAAGACTCCCATTGCATAAGTATTCAATTTACTGTATATACTCGAGTATAAGCCGACACAAATATAAGCCGAGGCACCTAATTTTACCCCCCAAAACTGGGATAACTTATTGACCCGAGTATAAGCCGAGGGTGGGAAATGAAGCAGTTATTGGTAAATTTCAAAATAAAAATAGATATTAATAAAATTACATTAATCGAGGCATCAGTAGGTTAAATGTATATATATGGATATAGATATACAGGTACACGAATCTATATGTATACAGGATTTGCAAAGACCTGCAATCATATGAAAGAAAAATTCAAATATAAAATTAATGTAGATAGATAGATAGATAGATAGATAGATAGATAGATAGATAGATAGATAGAGATATATAAGTACATAGGGATTGCAAATGCATGCAGGGGGTTAATGCCTATATATTTGTAGGAGAGTTTAACAAATATTTCAGGGGAAAATGTTTTTATAAGATTAATGGGTATATATATTTTTCTTCTTCCTGACTTGCAAGAGCATCTTTCCCATTTCAAAACATTCCTTTGGTTAAGAGCGAGGGAGGCTTTGGAAAACACACTGATAAGGGAGGGTAAGGGAGGAATATATCATATATTGCAAGCAATGGCCTCCAGGTTCTGTTGCTTGGCCTTCACCTTGATCCCATTATAAGATGAGGGGGGCTTTTTCAGCTCAGAAAAAGGACTGAAAAACTCAGCTTATCTTCGAGTATATACGGTAGTTTTCTTTATTGGCTTATTAACAGTGGCAATAACTAGTATTACCAGTGAAATGGCAGAGGCTAAAAGATAATATCAAGGTCAACTAATTAATTTCATGGCTCAATGGGGACAAAAATTTAGATTTCTTGCGTTGCATTCAATACTGGTATATACAGCGGGCCTTTGGTATCTGCTGGGATTTGGTTCTAGCCGCTGACACTATCCCCATCCCCAAAATCCAAGTCCCATTATATATAATGGAGTAATAACATGGAGTCCCTTATCAAAATGGTAAAATTGTTTGCTTTTTTGAATTTTTTGGAATATGGTTGAACGGTGACTGACTGACTATAGATTTAACATTATAATGAAGACAAATACATTAATTTGTAGAGAAATACGTGGCTTGATATACCGAATACCATTTGGTATTTCACTAAAACCAGTTTGTTAAGTGCTACCTCCTTATCGTCAATCCTGAATGTCATAGAATCATAGAATTGGAAGGGGCCATCTAGTCCAAACACAGTCATAATTTTTGGCTGTACCTTACTGCTATTTTAATTTTGATGGGAGTTGTAGCAACTTTGGCTTGTGGGGATTTGTAAAAGGCACCATGATGTAATGGGTTGACTGGAAAGACATGTGTCAGCAGCTGATTGGCTAAGCGTGCCAGGAGCCAACATTCTGATTGGTTGCTGTCTCTGGCTTGCTGCTGAGAGAAACTGTTTGAGCAGGCACTTTTACCTCAGAGAGCAAAGAGGTAACAGCTATGGAATTAATTGCTGCCGACTCTCTGAAGCCTGATCATTTTTGAAGCAATCAGGCATATTTAAAGACTGTTTTAAAAGAACTGTTTATTCCCTCCTTGAGAGGCTACTATATATATTGTTGCTCTATTTGACCTATTGAACTGAAGTAAAGTTACTGTTACTATTTCACACACCTGAGTGGCACGTTATTACTGCAGGGTAAACTTTGGTTCAGAAGCCATGGTAAAGCTTCTATTTATTTACATCTGTAACATCCAACATGGCTCTCTAAATGTTGTAGAATCGCAACTCCCATAACCAGACTAGGGCTGATGGAAACTGTAGTCCAGCAACATATAGAGAAACATATGTTCCATATATTTGCTTGAAAAACAAACAATATAGCACTTCTTATGGTTTCTGCATTTGCCTTAATTGTGTTAAAAGAAAATTATTAATGAAAGCTTCAGTAAACCCAGAATGTAAATAAAAATGCCAGTAGATACATATACAAACAAATTTATATGCACATCCATAGAGGATGTAATTATGCTACAGTTAATTACATTTAGTCCAGTGCAAAGAAAAAAACATCGATTCCTTTGCGCATCACACAGTATAATCCTATAAGTGTTTATTCAAATATCAGTAAAGCTGAGTTCAGTAGATATTAGGCTTACCAGAACAGATAACAGGAGGCAATTCCTGTATCTTTAACAATTGTGTAGAAGAGGGATTTTTGGCAGACTTAGTAAGCATAGAACTGTACCTTTATTTCATGCTTAAATTACTATCATTGAAATCATCTTCACCTAACCATGACAGGTTTATGCTCACTGAGTGCAATAGGCACAACACAAAAAAAACCCATTCTCTTTTGACTTGCACTAGTTCGCAAACAATGACATCTCAGTCCAATATGGGGGGGGGGGGGGGAATCACTGACCTTTAATGTTTTTACTGGAAACTCTGAAAGAGAGGAAAAAAGCTTTTCATTATGAGCTTGTTAGGGAAAAAAATGGTAAGGGAACCAAAAGTAAAGTGTTGTTTCTGAAATAGCAGCTGTGTCAAATGTGACATCTTCATTTTCTTACAAATCCTCTTCTCCTCTCTTCTCTTCCCTTCCATGTCCATATGTCATAAAGAATTATTTCATTAAGTACTTCTTGTCCCCAGGACCTTGCTTTGCCTTTGAAGATAAACTCTAGACCTACCTTATATAGATCCTCAAAGTGGCACGCAAAGGACACCTGCTATCTCCTCAAAAAGGAGGCACAGTATGAGATCTGTCCTTGTTCTCCTTATACAGTTTTATTAAAAAGGAAATTATCCTTTGGTCCTCACACTCCAGCAGTTTGGCTCTCCTCCTTCATTCGCAAATTGACTTTTTTCCCCGAGACAGATGGGAAGACATCCTTAAGTGACAATGAGATAAATTTCATTTTTGCTGTGAATTGCCTTTTCAATTATTTGTCTCTACTCCATTTCTCCTTTCTGACCTGGGCCAAGCTGTTACGCTGACAGAGGTGCTTCACCTTTAGATTAAAATATGCAAATTGTTATCCTCTGTGCACTTTGAGTGGCGAAAATTACAAAGGAGTGTTTCACTCAGGTGTTTTATGTACAACAAATGCTCACAACTACTTATGAGATCTTGCACACTAATACAAACAAAAATAGCATGGTGTAATCCATTAGATAATGACATAAGTACATCATGTTTGTATTACTGGAGTATTTGACATCTGATCAATGCTATTACTTGATGCTATTACTTGAAATTCAATATATTCTAGGATCCTGTTTACTTGGTTATCTGCCTTATTATATTCCACCTTGTTTATTTTCTACTTTAATGTAGCTCAACATGCATGCTTAAAATAAAGTAAAATCAGTATGAAAAACTGTAATTTCTTTTCAAGATTCTTTACAAATCTGCAGAGCAGACCAAACAAAAGATGGTGGATAGGGATAAAATAGGAACCAGTTGTGCTTATGACAATTTAAGACGTCCATATATCAGCATCTATAACAAAACCTGCACATCATCTCTCTATCTCTGTCTATTACTTTGCACCTTCATATATATGGAAATTTGAAATTAGGTTAAAATATACATTTGTCTCCACTTTCAATGCTATTTGCCTTTGGAATTCCATTTGTCAGGTAGTTCTACCATAAAATGGCACGAAGAGGAGAAGCGGTAAAAGCTCTTGAAAAGTGTTATCCACAACCTGTTTTCAATTTCAAAAAAGGATGAAATGATTCAAACAACTTATTGTGAAGCCACTTGTCAAGAAATAAAAATTCCTTGTTCAGTATAGCAAAGTCACTCAATTTATTTCTAGTGCAGACACCCTTGAATAAGTTGCGTTCAATACTTTTGTTTTAAGCTCGGCCAATTGCTTTGATATAGAGTGTATTTAAAGAGATGGGGAAAGTGTCCTTAGATCATGTAAAAACAGACAGAAAGAAGTGCCTCAATGAGAATCCTATGAAAGCCCCAGAGAGAGGAAGATTTGCCCTTTTCAAATTTGCAATGTTATATCATGCAGCTCAGCTTGCAGGCCTGGCCGAATGGATTTTTAAAGGAAGAGAAAGCAGTGTGATTTTATCAGGATAACACAGGAAGACGTTTAATACCTTCAAAATATCTCTCATGGTCCAAAGCAAACAGAAAGGTCAAGCAGGATAGTGGTAACATCAATATTGAAATCTTGGAATGCATTTAAAAGCAAATTGAGCCCAGAGGTCTCATCTCTTGAACCCTTTTATACAGAAGAATTACAGGAAACTCTTAGAGCAACCCTTGGAAGCATGCAGTGGACAACGGAGAATCACCGAATGTAGAACTGTGTATGTGTGTGTGTGTGTGTATGTATGTATATATATGTGTGTGTATATGTGTGTGTGTATATATACCCTGTTTCCCCGAAAATAAGACAGGGTCTTATATTAATTTTTGCTCCCAAATATGCACTAGGTCTTATTTTCAGGGGATGTCTTATTTTTCCATGAAGAAGAGCTCACATTTATTGTTGAACAACAAAATGAACATTTATTATATACTGTAAAGTAGTTGTCATCACAAACCAGCATAACCAGACAAACTATGAATCCTATCAAGAATTTCTTGTTACTACCATTATTTACATGTACAACAATCTATGGTACCTCTTGCAGTTTAGGGTTCACAAGGTTTCCACGCTGATTTCTCTCTATTCTAGTTTCAATGTAGTCATGAGTGATGGATAATATAATATACTATAATAATAATATAATATAATAATAATATAATGATATACAATATATTAATGAGATAATATAATAATAGGATATAATAATAACAGAATATGATAATAATATGGTATTAATAGGATAATATAATAATGGGAAATAATAACAGAATAGCATAATAATATAATAATATAATAATAGGATAATATAAAATGGAATATAATAATAACAGAATAATAATATAATATAATAATATGAAAATATAATAGAATAATAATATAATGATATAATAATAATAGAAAAATATAATATAATGATATAAAATATAGTAATAGGATAATATAATAATGGGATATAATAATAGTAACAGAATATGATGATAATAATATGGTAATAGAATAATAGTATAAAATAATAAGTTTCATGGCATAGGATAGGAATAAGGATGAGGGGAGAATCCCTATGAGTCCTGTACCTTTAAGAAGCAGAAGTAGCAGGACGAGTGTAAAGCCCTCTTCCTTCCCTCCCACCCTCCCTTGCCCTGGCTCCAGGAGCCAATCAGAAGCCTTGGGGGCGAAGCGGGCATGGCCAGGACGGAGCCTTGTCTCCGAAGGAAGAAACGGCAGCGCAGCAGCAGCCACGGAAGGTTCTTCAAGCCGCGGCTAGGGGACAGGCAAGGCAAGGCAAGGCAAGGCAGGGAGGCACAGAAAGCAAGCACTTTCTCTCCCTCCCTCCCTCCGGTGTGTATGAGTGCTGCAGCCATGCTTCCCAATGGAACTCTCCTGCAGCCTTAGTTGCTAGGTCTTACTTTCAGGGGAGGCCTTATATTTGGCAATCCCCCCAAACCCCTGCTAGGTCTTATTTTTTGGGGAGGTCTTATTTTAGGGGAAACACGGTATATAGTGTGTAGTCATAAAGTTCTAGTTTTTACCAGATAATTCTGAAACTTCAGTCCTATCCATAGTACAGTAGAGTCTCACTTATCCAACATAAACGGGCCGGCAGAACGTTGGATAAGCGAATATGTTGGATAATAAGGAGGCATTAAGGAAAAGCCTATTAAACATCAAATTAGTTTATGATTTTACAAATTAAGTACCAAAACATCATGTTATACAACAAATTTGACAGAAAAAGTAGTTCAAAACGCAGTAATACTATGTAGTAATTACTGTATTTACGAATTTAGCACCAAAATATCATGATATATTGAAAACATTGACTACAAAAATGCGTTGGATAATCCAGAACGTTGGATAAGTGAGACTCTACTATAGTAACAAGAACAACTGGACTGAATCTGAATTCTGTTAAAACCCTGCAATCTAATTTAAAAAAATACTGAGGAAAAGATGGAAAATTCCATTTTTCCCATCACCTTTCAAGCTCCAGGGGCTCTTATATTAAGTTCTTACACTTCAATTTATTCTAAGTTGGCATTTTAACATATGTGGACATTGCTGCTCAGAAAATTCCAATTCATGTTTTTATTTTATTGCAATTCCTATTTTGAGCTTGGAAAGCAGGAAACAGCTGCATGAAATTTTGAAAACCCAGTCTCTCGCCCACCCATTCTCCGCCCTTTCTCGTATAACAAGAAATGGGTGGGGTTAAAAAGAAATACAAAAGAAAAAAAGATACCTTACTAAATACATTTTCACATGTCCTGTTTTCTGCATTGCTGGTAAATGCCACAAAGTGAGGTGAAAAAATTGTGAACTAGACAAGAATGATTAATTTTCCAAACAATAGGTAGAGTGAAAAAATTACTGCATGCAACACCTTTTTGGCAACTGATTAATTTCATAATAATGTATTCTACAGTTTGTGAGCAAAAGAAGAATTTGGGGCATGGGGTGGGAATTAAGATAGTTAAAGTCAACACAGCAGCAAATTGTCCTCAAATCCCCACTTGTCCAACACAACCAGAACTGTATTCAAACCATGCTTTTCCAGCATCTATGGAATTGTGAACCTGAAAAAAAATGAATATGGAGCCAACATTAGGTGCAGAAAACTATGCAAAATAAGACAGTCCTAGGAACCTGTTCATCCATTCTTTCTATTTCTTTTGGTCTTCTTTGCTGTAACATCTCCAATGAAGGAATATCTTGGAAGCCAGATTGCCATCAACACTGGCTTCATTCCAGTACAAAGTTGCATATTACACTTTAGAGTATAGGGATTTTGTCTAATATGTACATGTATACATTATTTTTACCATATTTTAATTTCATTTACTTGTTAAATTGTTTAATATGGTTTTAGATAGTACAAATCACAAGTATACCTCCATTAATGAAGTACCTATATTCCTGGACATTACTTGTTTAACAGAAAACATGGTACTACAAGAAGAAATAACAACGAAAGACTGGGGATAGGTTCTTGTATCACAAAAAACTAATAGAAGTCTGGTATGTTTCAGAAAACTTTTTATTTAAAACTAAGAACATGGACACATGAAATGAAACAACTAAGTCAGGTAAATCTATCATAAAAAATAAACATTTTAAACCTTCTAGAGACCATTTGAAAGCTTTCAAAACACAACTCTAGTGAATGGTAAAATATGTTATGCTTATTTTGCACAAATTCCATTTGAATATAGATCTATTAGCAATGAAATTGAACTCCAGAGACACGTTTCATTATTTTTGAATGTACATTTATTGATTGTATATTAGTTTGTTTGTGTTAAATAATTAATAAAATAATTATTATTATTTTTAAAAACACACAACCATATATGTTTTTTCTTTATTTCACCAGACTTCACTCTTCTCATGATTTTCATATCCATACAACTATGCTTTTTCAGCATACCTACAACTCCTCTTCCCACCTCAGGTGTGTTGGACCCTGCAGTACAGTTCTCCTATTCAATTACAATTCTGAAGGATTACAGTAAAAATATCTGGGAGGTGATAAACTGGGGGAAGTTGGTTTATAGAAGTGCTTCTGAAGAATGTGTTGTGTTGGAATAGTAATTTTCCCCCTATATGTCAGAGACCAGTACCATCTTTGAGCCCATTAGCTACAACTTTTACCTTTTTTGCTAGATGCTCTTGAGCAGGGGTCCCCAAACTAAGGCCCGGGGGTCGGATACGGCCCATCGAAGCTATCTATCCAGCCCCCACGGCACAAGGGCAGAAGGAGGTTGGGCTAAATGACCCAAAGGGTCTCTTCTTCTCTTACAACCCTTATTATTATTATTATTATTATTATTATTATTATTATTATTATTATTATTATTATTATTAACATTGAGGCTGGGTGGCCATCTGTCAGGGGTGCTTTGCTTGTGCTTTCGGTGCACAAAGACAGAAGGGGAATGGACTCAATGGCCCAAGGGGTCTCTTCCAACCCCTATTATTATTATTATTATTATTATTATTATTATTATTATTATTATTATTATTATTGCTCAGTGGCCAACTATAGTCCGGTCCTCCAATGATCTGAAGGATCGTGAACTGGCCCCCTGTTTAAAAAGATTGGGGACCCCTGTTCTTGAGGAACTAGCACTGATAGCTCACTATGAATAGAATTGTCCAAAAGCATTGGCATGCACAGGAAGTTACTAGATAGCTGAGATGCAGGGGTGGTTCAACCGCCAGGCCAACTAGGCACTTGCCTGTGGTGCCATATTCTCGAAGGGTGCAGTTGAGGTGCTCCTGGGTATGCATGCATGCATGTGCGCATGAATGTTGAGGTGCACGCAGGAGCGCTTCAACTGCGCCTTCAAACATGCCCCCCCCTTCCGCCCGGCCTGGGCCTTCCGGGCGGTGTCCCGCCATATGCAGTCTCCACCCACTTCAATTGGCACTTCCTTCCGCCGATTGAAGCGGCTGGAGAGTGTGTGTGTGTGCCAGCATGCCGGAAGGAAGCACCAGTGGCATGCACGCTCTCTAGGAGGCTGCCGCAGCCTCACCCGCCGCCGCCTCCACCTCCTCCTCCATTGAAGTCTGTAGGAAGGAAGGCAAGTGGGTTTTTTTTTATTTGTGTGAATATTGCAACGTGTTTTTTAAGAGCTGTTGGTTTGGGGGGCAAGGCTCAAAAATTGGGGGGTGCAAAAATTCTGTTTGCCTACTCTTCAAAATCACCTAGGGACGGCTCTGCTGAGATGTGATCATTCCCCATTAGAATGGTAGCTTTGGTGAATGAAAATGTTAAAAAGACCAAGAGGGATTATTAACAAATTGGGTATATATAGATGTCTTCAGGTTGTTTGTCATCTTATGTCAAACCCATGAATTTCATAGGGTTTTCTTAGTCAAAGAATTCTCAGAGGTGGTTTTGCCACTTCCTCCCTCTGAAATATAGCCTACAGCACCTAGTATTTATCATTGGTCTCCAGTCCAAGTACTATCCAGGGCCGAGCCTGCTTAACTTCCAAAAACTGGCACCTTTAGGGCAGGTATGGACAAAGTTTACAATACTGGTAACCCTTGTAGTTGCTGTTGCTATCACCACATACATCAAAAGAATTTCTATAAGTGCTATCATTGCTTACTCAGCAAGAATTTTTACAACTACTTGAATCTACATGGGATTGAATTGTAATTACATAACACTCTACAGAAGAAACAAACCCCACCAGTTAGCTAATGGCTAATGAAAATGATGGAAATCATTAGTGTGGATCGACTATCAAACCTCCTAACAGACCCTCAAAACAAAACTAAACAAGAAACGGACTGGGCACCCGTTTTAAGATATATGAAACAAGAAAAAAATGAAGATATTAATTTGACTCTACAAAAGGGCAAATATTGACCTCTTGTGATCCAAAAATTGAGGAACAACCAGAACAAGAATAGGGAGTTAGGTAATTAAAGATTATTATAGCCCAAAATACAGAAGATCACCATGTGGTCCCCAAGTTAAAAAGTTTGCCCATTTCTACTTTAGGACATTAAATGTCCACAAGGCACACACTGCATTTTCCCAACTGAAAACCACTATTATTTTGGTTGAAGAGTAAATTACATCGATCACATGAAGAATAATCTATTAAGTGCCCTATTCTTTTTGCTAAACTTGTACTAAACTAGACAGAAGAAAAGATAACAATGTCTTAAGATCTGGTGAACTGAAATCTCTGGATTAATCTACAGCTCTGAATTACCCTGTTAGAATCCAGTTGATGTTTCATGAAACACATTTAATATTACAGATGTCAAAGTAAGCCTTCAGCACTCTCCGACTTGCAAACCATGTATTGATTAGAGCCCCTGCACTGAAAGACAAAGTTGAGAAATGGCCTTGCTTCAAAGTCACTGTTGTGGGAAGCATCTATATTTCTGTGTCAAATAACAAAGTCCTGGTTTCATTTAATTAATGAAGTGGGATGCGGGGCATCTGTATTCAGCAAATACCTTCAAGAAATGGTGACAAGCATTTGCCCACATGAAAAGGGTAAAGGCCTTGAAAAGGAAAGCTAGACAAAAAAGCAGTTCAGTTTTTCTGAGCTTGATTTTTTTTAAAAAAATCTTATCTGTAACACACATAAAATCATACAATAAAAAACAAGGACAACTGAAGGTCAAATCTATATCTCAGACAGAAGGAATAGGCTCATTCAAGGACTCTTTCCTTAATCCATTTGTCATAGGTTACAATCCAGACGACTATAAAGGATAAATAGGGAGGTTCTTTGCACAAAGTACATGGAAATGACCTCAGCAGCCCCCTGTGAATAATGGGTGCTATTAATCGGAGGTGATGGCAACAGCAACAATATTATACTTTGTAGCTTCCACTTTAAAGCTTGGCAATGAAAGGGAAAGATAATACAGCTCAGTAGATGTTTGCTATGCTAATATTTCCCCGTTTCATTGTACGCCTTGTTGTAATATAGTCCAAGCAGTGAGCTACTTATTCTGACATAATTAATGATGCAGAAACAACAGCAACAGGATGTTGTGAATGTTAATTCTTGCTCTCTTTATTTTATTGCATCTTAAAAAACATTAAACAATAACCAATTCCAGGCGACAATTGCAACAAAGCTGGTGGGAAATTTTATGAAATTACTTTTATAAAGTGGTTAAATATAGTTCTAATTCTAAGGGTTATGAAACATTATAGCTATTTTTTTTGTAAAAGTAACTCTTTATGGAGACTATTAGATGGCAGCTTACAGTACAAATTTCAATTTCTCTTTAAAGTCTTGGCAATATTTTTCTATCAGAGGAGAATTCCATCAGAAGAGAATGCTAAAAATAGATAAACAGGATATTGTCTTCTGGCAGAAAAGTATGGCAAAGAAATGGCATAACAACAACAACAACAACAAACAACAAATAACAACAACAACACTTAATTTTTAGACCACCCTCTCTTCTCAAAAGGAGTCAGGGTGTTTACACATAAAAGAAGGCAAACATTCAATGCCCTAAGTAAGTACAAGCACATCAAAAATACAGAATAATAGGCAATAATAACAATAAACTTATAAGAAAGGAATTAAGCATCAAAATGAAAACAGAATATAATTAATGTGTGAAACAGAATGACATTAATAGCATGAGTTAACATTTATTTATTTTATTTATTTACAGTATTTATATTCCGCCCTTCTCACCCCAAAGGGGACTCAGGGCGGATTACAATGAACACATATATGGCAAACATTCAATGCCAACAGACAAACAACATTCAGTTTAGACAGACACAGAGGCATTTTTAACATCTTTCCAGCTTCACGATTCCGGCCACTGGGGGAGCTGTTGCTTCACCGTCCACTTGGTGGCTGTTCTTCCTCATTCTTTTCCTCGTGTTTTGCTGGCAGTTTTATGGTGTTGTAAATTAGTTAAATTAGCCTCCCACATAAAGCGTACCTAAATTTTCCCTACTTGACAGATGCAACTGTCTTTTGGGGCTGCATAGGTCAACAGCAAGCCGGGGCTATTTTTTTTAATGGTCGGAGGCTTAACCCGACCCAGGCTGCGAACTCATGACCTCTCAGTCAGTAGTGATTTATAGCAGCTGGTTACTAGCCAGCTGCGCCACAACCCGGCCCCCTGCGCCACAGCCCGTTTTTAAGATATATATCATAAAAACAGTTAAAATACATTAGAAATAGCTATTATAGGTGTTCAGTTAAAATGTATCAGAGCAGCCATGATACCGTACTATAATGGAGGCTCCTCCTTTGGAGGCTTTTAAGCAGAGGCTGGATGGCCATCTGTCAGGATTGCTTTGAATGCAATTTTCCTGCTTCTTGGCAGGGGCTTGGACTGGATGGCCCATGAGGTGTCTTCCAGCTCTACTATTCTACGATTCTATTATTCTAGGTAGAAGTAAGTTAGCCAGCATTCTGGTGACATTCATTTAAAGTGTCCTAGTCCTCTTTCTCTCCATACACTAAAGGACATACATGAGTTTTCAAGAGTTTCTAAAGCAGAGGAGGGTGGGGGCCATTTTTATACTCCTCTGCTGACCGCAGTGCATGAGATGTCCTACATGGGGAGATGTGATCAGATAAATAACCTGGACGCGAACCATTCAGGGCTTGTTGTATGTTTTCCGGGCTGTATGGCCATGTTCCAGAAGTATTCTCTCCTGACGTTTCTCCCACATTTATGGCAGGCATCCTCAGAGGTTGTGAGCGAAACATCAGGAGCTAATACTTCTGTAACATGGCCATACAGCCCGGAAAACATACAACAACCCTGTGATCCTGGCCATGAAAGCCTTCGATAACACATTTAGAATTCACAGATTACTTTCCTCAAGAATAGAACCTTTTTAACATTGTAGCTATAGGTAAATATATTTTGGGGTGTAATTTTTTTATTTAAAAAATCACAATAAACACATCATCCCATGCACAATGTTTTCACAAATGCAGAGCTTTTATCAATTGAGTTGTTACTCACGTTTGCTGTTCCAGTGTAATTTCATGTAGCACTTTTAGAGATGTTTGTATCACTGAGTTAGTGTTTTGCATCTACAGTAGAATCTCACTTATCCAACACTGTTTTATCCAACGTTCTGGATTATCCAACGCAGTTTTGTAGTCAATGTTTTCAATATATCATGATATTTTGGTGCTAAATTCATAAATACAGTAATTACTACATAGCATTACTGCGTATTGAACTATTTTTTCTGCCAAATTTGTTGTATAACATGATGTTTTGGTGCTTAATTTGTAAAATCATAACCTAATTTGAGGGTTAATAGGCTTTTCCTTAATCCCTCCTTATTATCCAACATATTCGCTTATCCAACATTCTGCCGGCCCGTTTATGTTGGATAAGTGAGACTCTACTGTATTTGAAGACTTTAAACCCTTTCCTACTCTTTACTCTCAAAAAAATATTAGTCGCATACTACAAAATAAAATTGTCAAAGCAAATCATGGGGAAAAAACTGTCAAATTCCTATTAAACCAGTATACATTCTCTAAAAAAAAATGTTTTTATGACCATCAATTTTGCAACCATGTGCAATGATTTAAAATTTTGTTTCACAATAATGAAAACACAATGTGAAATTTCAAAAAGATGTCAATTGCAGTAGAGATGATTAAGAACAAAATGGTTTAACCTCTTGCGCCATCGAAGACTCCAAGAACAAAATGAAATAACACTAAATATGACACTTGATAACTGGCAAATATTAGACACTTATAAAACCTATGTGGGAAAGGCATAGACTGAGAAAAGTAGTTAGAGCAGAACAGGGATTGTTGACAAGGGAAGAAGAGTCAGAGAAGAGATGATCCAGATGTAAGCTTAATGAGCTATTAAGTATCTCACCTCCTGAGACTAATGACTGTGATGATGAAATGCCAAGAGGTGTGAAGAACTGAATGATAGGGCAATTGATGAACAGCTGATAAGTGTGAAAAGCCATATACGTTTCAGTGGCAAGCCCTGTGGACACTGCTAGTGATAAAAGCAGCAAAAGGTGCTGATTACCTTGTTAATTTAACATTTTGAAAAAATCTGTGGAAAATTGATCCTGAGCAGTTCTGGGAAAAATGGATTCCAAGCAATTATGTCCACAGTGAAAAGTTCGAGAACATGTGAACCTCTGTATGTGGTTGGATATTAATTTCCGTCCACCTTAAGCAGCAAAGCCAGCAGTCAGGAATGATCAACAACTGTAGGCGCATAGGTTTTCTGTCTCTTTTCCACAGCACAGGTGGGGATTCTTTGGCCCCGTGGATGTCAGAGTTCAGAATACCCAGGGAAAGGATTATAAGGGTTATACTCCAAATTATCTGAAGTGGTAAAGCTTCTCAATGAAAAGGTTTTATTAGATTTTGTGTCTGAAAGTCAGTGTTGACCATTGGACATCCACAGGGATGGTAATGAAGTCAAGAGATAGCATGATAACAGCTCTCCTGTCTAACATATGACTATTATGATGCAAAACAGGGCTTGCACAATCAGGGTCCCAGTACAAGGCTTCTAGTCTCTTAGGACTTCATCACACAAAGTCGCCTAATGCAGGTAAGAGTGAGGGGATTTGCCAGGCAGCATGGTGAATATGGAGGGCAGCGGGGGAATCCATCACCCCACACTGCCCACAGCAATGCCTTCCCCATCACAATGAGGAAAGCGTCGCTGCCCAGTTTCCCTCTGCACTCACCATGTTGTTGGAAACGAGAACACGGAAAGCCTCCCATATTCTCCTTGTCTCTTCTTAGGCACAGTTCTTCAGCACAGTTCAGGGACAGTGGCCCGCCAGACGTAACTCTACGTCATTTGATGGCATCCGGCAGTCTCCGTCCTTGAACTGTGCTGATTTTATTTATTTATTCAAAATATTTGTACCCCACCTTTCTCCACATGTGGACTCAAGGCAGCTTACAACCTAAAAACATACAAATTCCAACAGGTAAAATGTGCAAACAACAATAAAAACATGTTAAAAACATACATCAATTAAAACAATACATTTATAATCCCGTCACTATCTTCACTGGAGATGCCACAGTTATTTACAGGCTTAAAATTCCCAAGGATCCCACTATGTATCAACCAAAAGCTTTCATGAATAGAAAGTTCTTGACTTTTTTCCTAAAGCTAAGTAGGGATGGTGCCACTCTTAATTCTTCTGGGAGGGAGTTTCAGAGAGCAAGTGCTGTGTCTGAAAAGGATCCTTCTCTTGTAATGTGTAGCTTGTTGGGAATCACCCTGGACTACTCAAGTCTAAATGTAGTCAGATAGATGATAGAGTTAGATTGAGGGAATCCTTTCCCCGTTTCCAAAGAATGCCTAGATAGGATTCACCATTGTTTCCTGCTTCCCGTTCTATTTAGGTCAGCTGACCCTTTGATGTTTCTAGAAATGTGATCTCTCCTAGGGCTTTGACATAACTTCCCCAATTTGGCCTTTGGAATGTTTATGGCCCTAGAGAAGAAGCAACCCATGAGGCTTGGTCACCATTCCAGCTTCCTGCTTTGTTCCAAAGAGGACGCACCTCTGTCCTCTATTAGTCAAGATGTAGCTATCTAGAGCTTTGTTATTTTAATCCGTCTATGTGTATTAGAACAGGATAGATTAGATAGTTAGCTCCAAACCTTTTCTATCCATCAATGGATTTCTTTTTACCTCAAATGCCTTTAAACTTTAAAGCTAACTTTGCATCCCTTTGCCTTCCTGATGACACAGAGGCCTGCCAAACTCACACCACGTAAGTCTCACCGCTGCTGCAATTTTTACTCTGCTATTTTAATGGGAATTTACCTCATAAAGAGGGTGATTAGAGCTTAATGGCTCATCCATTCCCAACATAGCTGCATACTGGTAGGAGCTCATTTGGCAATGTTTGTTTCCCCACTGGATCCCCACTGGATCTAAGTGCTTGCCCTGGGATGTGACGGGGGACACGGTGCTCCAGGTAGGCTGGGCCAAAGTCGTATAGGGCTTTATAGGTGATCACTAGCACCTTGAATTGAGCCCAGAAACAGACAGTCAACCAATGGAGCTGCCTCAGGATAGGCGTGATACACTCTCTGAAGTCAGTTCCCATTAGAAGCCTGACCGCAGCTGATTGTGTCCTAGGCTGGTTAAAAACCTCAATGTGACGATGTCTTTACTTTTCCTCAGACTAACAGTACAGCCCAATTGCCATATTGATGGGGAATATCATCTCAGACTTCAGACGGACACACAAATGTGTAAATAATAGCGACCCCCTAGAGAGGTTCCAGTGGAGTGTAATTGGGATATTACTATAGGAATATGTTAAAAAAATTCATCTCTCCCTCCATGTTTAGGAATAAAAATTATATTTACTCACACAAACATCATATCTGGAAATCTACAAAATATGTAGCCATTCATCACCCACTTACAACTCTTGTCTTTGCTGCTTACAGACATACTTAAATAGTATTTCCTGTATTTCTTGAAAAAGTGATGTAAACTAGTAGTGGAGAAAGGACCAATGTTTGCCAGCGGAGCAGGTATCAAAGAATCTTGTGGGAACATTTCAAAGGGGAAATAAAGTGAACAGGAATACTGTCAAGCTGTACAAATATATGTTTCAAAAATGTCTAAAATAGCTTGCATCTGCTTGAAGGCACTCAACGGTGACAAATCAGAGGAAGTCCCTTGCAACTATTCAAGGATAGAAACGAACAGGATATAGATATGCTATGTGCTGGGATTCTAAAGTTAGAACTCTTGTATAGTAAAGGTATTTAAGAACTGCTGTAACTAAAAGAGGTCACCGAAAGAGTAAGAGGAAAGGCTATGCCACCTGGTACAACTCCATTTAGTAAAGATGCAATTTCTGGGAAATGGTTTGGTGGGTTGACAACATAAATCAAAAGAAGTGTGGGATTTTTTAAAAAAAAGAAGCATAGTAAAAGCTCTATCAGAAAGCAGAAGTAACTTCTGGAAGTCTAAAAATCCCATATACTTTCTCCAAACCTTGGAGGAGTGTTCATGCGATGTACCTCACAAGCACCCCCTCTCAAATATTGCCAGAGGCCATGCATGACTAAAATATCTCAAAGTATCATACATAGCTGTGTATCGTGCTTTTACTGGACAAAGTTGTTAAACAATATTTCTCATTTTCCTCGCAAAGATACCTTATGGGTTGTCAGGCTTATATAAAAACAGTTTTCCAGAGAAATCCTGATGACATTCTTCCTGCTATCCAAGAAGTGCTACATGAAGTTAACTTTTCAGAGGAACTCTATGGCACATGTACTGAATGACAGTGACAACTGATTGAAAACTAACACTTGGGTCTTGATTCTTAATCACTTGTTTTCCAGTGCATCCCAGCCACTTTTAATCTGGAATCAATTGACATTGATTAAAAATGCATTTCTATACTATCTTGGGGGAAGGGAAAAGTAGGTCACATACAATTGTGAATCTGCGTGTACCATGAAGAATCATCACATTCGATTTTATAGCAGTCCTTTAAATAAAGGGTGCCGTTTATTTCTATGGGAATCTCACAATTCCACAGAACCTCGCCATGGCCACAAAGTTGTCACCCTCTAGTGACATCTATGAAATGTAGGCACAAAACATTCAATCCTTACAATTTACATTAATTGCATGGCTGCAGTTTTTAAAATTATGATCTAAAGTACATGTGTCAAACTCAAGGCCCAAAGTCGAATCCAGCCTGCCATGTCACTTTCTGTGTACCTCCAGGTGCTAGACTACAACTCTTGTATTCTGCATCATTAAGCATCATGACTAGAGCTGATGGGAGTTGTGATGCAGTCACACATGGAAGGCTGTGATTTGTTCAATTTAGTCAGGATAGTGGGGTTTGAATTTAGATACGAGGCTTGTGGATATGATATCTGACTTTAAAATGTCCTATAATCTTTCCTCAGCCTCAGATGTTGGGTTACAATTTCCATTATCATCAGTCCACATGGCAGATAACCAAAGTGATAGGAGTTGTCACTCAATAACATCTGGGGACCCAAATTAGAGAGCACTGAATACTACAGTAAGAATATATAGTTGGCTCTCTGTATCCACAAATTCTTCATGCATGGATTCAACGACCCTTTGAAGTCTGATGTGGTTCTCAATGAAAATGAGTTTGACACCCCTGATCTAAAACAGGTAGTTCTACAATGGCTTATTATAAATATCTTTCAATACACATGTTCATAAACTCACATGTATATTTTGTTTTGTTTTATGCATTAGAATTGACACTGGAATACATTTAGCCAGTCAATGATCAGCAGTTTTATCATCTATAACTACATATCATACAGCCTCATCACACTAGAGCATGAATCCACTTTAAATCTGGTTTCTGCCTCCTGCAGAATTCTGGAGTTTGTAGTTTGGCGAGGCCCAGGACCTGTCTGGCTGAGCTGTATAAAGTGGATTTAAAGTGGACTTAAAGTGGATCCAAGTTCTAGTGTCATGTGGTCCTTGGATTATTTCTTACACATGAAAGAACTACTGTTCTGAGCCGAGCTGGCCCTAGGTATTTTTCAAGTGTAGGCGAACAGAATTTTGGCGCCCCCCCCCCCAAACCAATCACTGAAAAATAAAAGCGTTGGATAAGCAAAAATGTTGAATAATGAGGGATTAAGGAAAAGTCTATTAAACATCAAATTACATTAAGATTTTACAAATTAAGCACCAAAACATCATGTTTTACAAGAAAAAGCAGTCTCAACTGCGCCCCCATATGTTTTGTGCCCCAAGCAACAGCTTAATTCACTTCATTGTTGGACCGGTTCTGGTTCTGAGTATATTGGTCACCACAGCTTTTAAATAAAGGTTTATCTAAATCAACTAATTGTTGGAGATAAAATACTGTGAGTGTTTCTTTAGTGCATATGTTTTGGAAATGCCTCATAGTTGCCTCATTCTTGAGGGAAGTAGTTACACAAAAACATTTAATACTAGAAAATTTTGTATTCAGAGATGCACATGTTCTTTTAAATTATTTTCCATGTCTTAAAAATAGCACACTGCCAGTGGAAATTGATCTTTCATGCTCTTTTGACTACTAAAAGATAATACATGCATATGTAATACATATGATCTAAAGGACAGAACATTTAGTAACATCTGAAAAAGTGACATCTCTGTACAATTTACACATAGAGTTATGATCAGATATTTGGTCTACTTTTACTGACATTTATAAATAATTGTATCTTTTTGAAAAACTCTTTATTCCTTATTACTGTTTCTTTATTCCTTATCCCCTATTACATGATATGTGAGAGTCACATAATGCAATTTTACTTTGCATAATAATTGCTTTTTAAAAAAGAAATATTCATTTAGGATTTTGTATATCATGACTAGCATATTGAATTCAAACCAGAGGCAATTTGGAAGCCAGGACAGTTCCTGTTGTCTACATGACATATCTCAGCAGACTGAAAGCCAAAACCAAGGTCACGTCTGTTATGTATGCTGATGATAATGTAGTCTGTGCTTAATCAGAAGAAGATCCACAAGTCGCTCTAAACACCTTTGCAGAAGCATATAAAAAGCTTGGCCTCTCACACAACATCGAGAAAACCAAAGTGCTCTTTCAGCAGGCACTAGCCAATTCCTCTGCAATGGTGTAACGTTAGAAAATGTTGACTCTTCCTGCTACCTTGGCAGCCACCTCTCCACAAAAGTCAACATTGACACTGGAATACTACACCATCTGAGCTTTGCGAGTGCAGCAATTTTCAGAATGAAACAGACTGTTTGTGGATCGGGACATTCGTAAGGATGCCAAGTGATAGCCTATGATGATGAGATAACATACTAATCATTGATCGTCATGTTGATTCTGCAGAAGCTGTAATTTCTGAGTCATCTTCAAGGGCAGTTGCACACAAAGGACATTTCAGTAGTCTAATTTAGAAATTGCCAGTGCATAGACTACTTTTGCTAAGTTTTCCTTGTCCAGGAAAAGTCATAGCTGCCAGCCAATCAGAGCTGACATCAGACTTTCCAACCTATAGAGGCCACTTAGACCTCTTTTGTGTCACATGGAGACCTGTTTCATTTTGTGAGGATTTAAAAGAGCATTAAAGGCTTTTTATTATTATTCTTAAGCTGCTTTTGGGCAAACAGCATTTCATTTTTTCCTCTGGATACTGTTTTATTTTACCTGTTTGCTTCGGACTATGTGGGAGGTTTTCATATATTTAAGTTTTAGGTTTTAATATTTTACAATTTTACAAGCTGCTCAAATAATTTTGAGTAGGTTGTAAAGTGCTGAGGATAAATAAAATGGAAGTATCATTGGATTTAGACCAATGTGCACCCATTCCTAAATGAAACAATCACAGCTGATCAGTTACGGAATAAATTTCACCAATGGCGGATTTTATTTTAAATATATTCTAGCAAGAAAAGATATCAAGATATGTCCTTGAACTTGAGAGCTAAATACAATAACTAGTTCCTGCCAAAAAAGATGCGCTGAATTGTGTGGTGATAGTATGTCACCTCTTATGTAAATTCAATGGGCCTTCCATAGCTGGGACTAGGATGACATTTAACCTACATCAATGCATTATAAAAATCTTAAAGTATCAAATAATTAGGTTTGGAAATATCTAGAGTAGGTGCTTCTTCAATATTATCAGGACATTCTAAATCTGTGAAATTAAAAAAAACATGTAGGACTGCCTCCTTACACTGTGCATGTTTATTTAAAAACTGGGGGCAATGGGAGATGTAATACTATCCCTCTTGATATACTGAAATCCATATTTTTTGATGCTGGAACACTGAACACAGTAAACTGGGATTTCAATTTAACATGTTTAGAGTCTAAACATGGCATCTCTCTATCCTACAGCTAGTAAAGCAAAGAAGGGCTCCAGTCATGGTCTTTTGAAGCAATTTAGCTTAATACATTTTTTTCCCACCAATTACAGCAAAAATTACTTTTTGTATCACTGCAGCCATAATGAGTTCTTAGTAACATAACTACGGTAATAACATATTATTCTTATATCCCGCCCCATCTCCCCGAAGGGACTTGGGGCAGCTTACATGGGGACCAAGCCCAGTACAGAAAATTGCATAGAATAGGTATGGGGAAAATATGGCCCCCTCCAGATGATGTCTCCCTGCCTTCACCATTAGCTTTGCTGACTAGCATCAATGGAGATGCACTCCAAAAACCTGATAAATGGTTATACAGTATTCACCCTGATATACAAAATAAGAAAGGTGATGCTGGTGTACTTTCAGCCACAAAAATGAGACAAAATCATATTTGCTCATATATGCATTTGCAAAAGATGTATACACCATTGTATTTGTATCTATTGCAATGACCCTATATTCTTCCAGCTATTTATTTGTTTCTAAAATCCATGTATAGGGGAAAGTGATATATAGATAATGTATACCTCTTAAGGATGGCAACGCACTCCAGGAACCTAAACAAAATGTTGATGTGTAGTAAACACAAGCATAATATTTACCAGCACCTCAAGCCAAGATGCATCCTATACTAAACCTGTTTGTCTTTCCTAATCACATATAAACAGAGATCTCAAATAACTAGTTAATTAACTTGTTAAGTTTATGAGACGTTAGGTTTTCTACCACTGTGGCTCAGCTAATTTCCTGATTGACGTTCAAGTTGGAATTAACAAATTAAGTAATTTAAATTGTTACTTTGCATTAGAATATGTGGCTTTTATTTAAAACTAGCTTGGGGACCCAGCGGTGCTCAGGTTATTGGGAAAAGGCATTATTTATATTTGAATGCTAGGTATTCTCAGTTTGGAGTGGGGGAACTACAATTCCCAGAATCGTGGATCAATCCTCCCCAAACCCTGCCAGTATTCAAAGTTGGCCATTTTGGGTCTGTGTACCAAGTGTGGTCACCACACCTCAGACTTCAAGAAATGATTCCTCAAATTATCGTAATCCTTTCATAAGGCATCAGGAGACTTGGGGGGAACACACTTGGGGGGAGCCCCTGGGTCCTTTTCCTGTTTCACCTGATATAATCTGGGGTATCTCTAGGAAAACTGTCTTTCCTATGCCCCCACCCTCACGACACCCATTGGGACAGTCATAACATTAAGCACACCATTGTATCAATTGGAGCTAGAATATTAATCTCATTATTGATTGCCCCACCCCATTCCTCCCTGATCACGTCCCAATAAATGGACACACTCTTCAAAATAGTTCAATGACAGTTTATTAAAGTTTCCCACCACAGCAATGACCAACCAGAGATGGCATCAGAGCCATTCTTTGGCATCTCCTAGTCAGACATTTACTGAGACAATCAGCATGGTATATTTGAATAGATGCCAAAACACAATAATTATGCTATGTATTTGTAGTTGCAATATGTCAATTCTCTGGGGTGCTTTTTTTTGCTGATATCCTCTCTGGTCATTGAGAAATAAACCTCTGATTTTGCCTTCAACCATCTGTGTCTCATTTGGCCTTTTGGAATGCTAGACACGCCAGACTCTGAACTCTCTGTTTTTGCAGAAGCTGAAATCACATAACAAAATTATAAGAGTATAAGGTAAAGTACTGGTCAGGCCTTTCTAATAGTAACCAGAAACATTTATCTGACATCTACTGGATAACTGAGAGTCTACTGTAATAAAATAGCAAAACAAATGTATACATACAATTATTATAGAGGATCGTTTGGAACTATTCAATTATTTCTAGCACTGATGTTTCAGCTAATTTAATCATGTTATCTTTAAAAACTTTTTTAAAACCTCAAACCAACATTGGTTAATCTCTGTATAGTCAAGTATCCAACTGACTCCAATACTATATACTGCAAGAAGGATGCTAGGAGAGAGGTTCTTTTCTATAGAGTGTCATTGGATGCTACAGTTAGTCTCCTGTGCCAGGCAAGAATTGACCCATTTTCATAACTGCTATTAACATTGACATTAATTTTTTACTACTCAGTGATGTTATGAAAAATCAAAATGCATGCCAGGCAGCTAAAGTGGACATTCAACATTTACAGTCTATTAATTAATTCATCACTTAAAAGCTAGCTATTGATTATTTTTAATGGCCTTACAAACCATCTTTAGCCTCTGTGATGCAATTAAGACATGTGTTTACTCTTCAGTTGTTTAACACATATAGAGCAATGCTTTCCTCCACCACAAACAACTCATCTTCTTGTTAGTCTTAACAATTGTACCAAAAGGTCTTCCTGGAACCACCATAATACACTACAATACTAAATGAACTAAATTAGGTATCTGAAGTTAATTTAGAGATTGTTAAATGGCTCTAGATTTGGGGGGTTTGGGGATTTGTCAGTCATTGTGTGTGGATTCTTCCAACATGTCTTTTGCCTAGATTAAAGGTAAGAGAAAAATAAAGATAATAATGTTGATCATAAAGGTGGTGGTGGTGGTGGGGGGGTGTTGTCCAAAACTCATGACTGAACAAAATCTCTTTTCATGTTTGTCCAGTACTATTCTTAGGACAGATAAGGGATAAAAGGACGAGGCTCTCCCCCTTAATACTTAGGGCAAGTATCCAACTGTCTTCAATACTAAAGAGCAACAATGGGGAAGCTTTTTCTCCAATGGCCATTGGAGCAGGGTGACTGCTCTGACCACCAGCCAATGGAGACCTCCCTTTGCTGTCTGCCCCATTCTCAATCCATTGATTGCCAGACAAGATGGCAACTATGGGTGTTGGGTGGCATTTGTAGTTCTTGACCTTGAGCATTACATTAGGCTTCTGAACTTACTGAATTTTGACATTCAGCTGTGGGATCTTGTCAGGGAATCGGCGACCCCGACTGATTGATGAGCCAAGTCCCACCTCAGCTCACCCGTCAGACCACTCTGCAAATGGCGAAAGTGGCACCGACCAAGAACGACAACTTTGCTGATTTATATCTGCTGAAGCCAGCGGCACTGAAGCTTTATTTACAGTGCTAATTAACCAAAGCTATCTGGACATATGTTGTGTCCACAAGATCAAATATGGAGCATGTCCATCTCTCACAAAGTCTGTTCTCTGTGCACCGAAGCACCTCCTCTGAATTCCACAGCTTGTGATGTATCTTCCTGTTATGTAGCACAAACGGAAGTCCTTGTCATTTGCCCTTCCAGCAATCAATCAGGATTGGCTGCAAATTAACTTCTTGACTGCTGGAATGCTTGCTGGAACAAAACACATACAATTCAACAGCAACAATAGATAAACATTTCACTCTATATCACAAAAACACTAACAGATCTTATACTGAAAGATGAGGATTTTAGATCAGCTGAAGAAATATTTATCTTAAAGGCGCACCTCCTCTGTCTATTGGGTAAAGGCTACCCAACTTAGTTTCTATTGAATCTTTTTAATCTACTTCAGGCTTTAATACTACCCACTAAGAACCTGTATGTTTCATCTGCTGTTGGTTGTTTTATATTGTTTGCAATGTGTTTGTTTCTCCATCTAAGCAAGTATTGGGGAAAATCCTCGGTACAATGTAAAACCATCATTCATCTCAATTTTAGTATCTTCAGCTTCCTTCCAAGTCTTTTGGGTTGAATTTGGATGCAAATTATTTTAATGGATAGATACTCCACAGCACTACACTCATATATACCCATTTAAGGAAGAAAAATAATAACAGCTATTGAAGCAAATGAGGGCACTTTCCCCTTGGCCAAAAGCAAAACGCGCCACAAAAAAGACCCTCAAAGGCCTTTTTAACTCCTCAGTTCCATTTCCTACCTGATCACACATCCAGGAATCTGCTCTCCAAGCTAATTTGCAGCCTTTCAATTCATGTGGAAAAATTTATGATTACATAAAATCTATGCTGAAAAACGCAGAGCACATATTTCATTTTACATCAGCCCCCAGAGGGAGGGTTAAAACAGTTCTGCTGAGAATAGCTGCTGCTGTTGCTTCATTTTCAAATGACATCCAACTGTTAAAGGAAGAAGGAAAGATATTTGAAGTTACCCGTCACGCAGAGATAAAAAGGAGGCAGCATAATCCTGCTATGTCTTGATAACATTAATTAGCACCAGAGCAGAGGGATTTGATTGGGTTTAAAAAAAAAAAAAGACTTTATTGGATTTAACACTTACTTGCAAAAAATGTTTAAACACTTCCATAGCCCAGGTTTTTCTTCTTTTTTTAAAGGCTGCGTTTTTAAAGAAACCATTGTCAAATGTCTATTTAAATAGAGGTACATCACTCTTCAGTTCATCCTGCTCAATATGCAAACATAATCAAAATAAGGTTGCATGCTGTACCTTCCAAAAGGTGTATATAAATCCTTTGAAACTATAGCCTTCAATTTCCTTTCCATTTTGTGACCATTGTGGCTATTTAGGAAATATTGCCCACATTTGCTATGTTGTGCTGTCATTATTTATTTATTTATTTATTTATTTACTTACTACATTTATATCCCGCTCTTCTCACCCTGAAGGGGACTCAGAGCAGCTTACAAATCAAATGAACATACAATATATTACTAGCATAGCACAATATAAGCATTAAATTACTATATTGTACTATATCATTATATGGTAATATTATTAGTAATATTACATTTAATATATAATATATAATTAATATTATTATATTGTATTATTAGTAGTATAATATTGTATTCCATTATAATCTTATTATCAATATTATATGTATATACAATATATTATATATTTATAAATTTTATATATATATATATATATATATATATATATATATATATATATATATATTTAGTATAGCATGTTGCTATGGCACAGGAGACAAGATGGTCTTAAGTGTTTCGAAATGCACATCCTGTTAATATCAAAGAGGCATGGCATTTTCCCACTACATCCATGTTTGCGGTTCTTGACGCTCAAAAATAAACCTCAAACAAAGGTGCCAGACTTCCCTTGAACCATCTCCATTTTTGAAGGCAAAAAGGTATTGTTAGCATGATGGACATCCTGCTTCTCCAAGCAGTGAGAAGACCCAGGAATGCAGCGCTTATTCAAGTTAGGCTGCCTTTGGAAAAATATTACTGGGAGCATGGTAGTATTTTGGAGCATTTGTGATTACTTACAGCCAGGTTGCATAGCAGTGGCTGAACTATAGCTCCCATCTGCCTAAAGCAACATAGCCAAATGGAGTGGTATTTGGGGTATCTAATTGAAAATATCTGGGGGGCATCCAATTTACAGGAAGAAATGTATTGGCTGAAACACAGTTTAAATGTCACAACAGAGAGTCAAAGTTCGTTCTCCATCATCAGATTCACAAGCTCTTCCAAATCTAACTCAAGCACCAGTCTTCCACCTCTTGTTTCCTTTCCATCGCTGGAATTATGATATTTTTAGCTGATAGCAGAGCTATCAACAAGGGAATCCACTTGCAATGTCTGAAATAACGCAATGCTGTGCTAGATATATTTGTCCTTTTCTACATTTTAAGCAATGCTGTGCTAGATATATTTGTTGTCATGCATGCAAATTATTATTGCATACCATATTCTCTCATTAGTTTAACAACATCCCCCCACCCCCTGGGATATTTTAGGAATTTTGTATTAAGAGAGCCATTCATGGTTTTAAATGTTTGGTTTGTTCATGGATCCGGGGAGCGAGGTGAGCTCCTGCTGTTTGCCCCAGCTTCTTTCCAAACATGTTTGAAAACATGGAAATATAAATAGATCAATAGGTACCACTCTGACAGGAAGGTAACGATGCTCCATACAGTCATGCCAGCCACATGACCTTGGAGGTGTCTACGGACAATGCCAGCTCTTTGGCATAGTAATGGAGATGAGCACCAACATCCAGACTCAGACATGACTAGACTTAATGTCAGGGGAAAACTTTTACCTTTACCTAAGGGTGACCATATATTAGTGGCATCCAGGTTTACACAACTAGATGTCACCTAAAAAATGCTGCTGAAAATTTGATATTTGCTGTTGCTGCAGATGTGATTAAGAAATACCATTAAGCTATCATAGAAACTATGAAATGTGATAATCCAGTGGGTTCTTGGGTTCTGGTTCCAGGAACCTCAATGGATTCCAAAATCTGTGGATGCTTAAGTCCCATTATATATAATGGCACAGTAAAAATATGCCCCTTATATGAAATAGCAACATCAAGGTTTGCTTTTTTAAGTTTAAAATAATATTTTCACTCCAGGCATGTTTGAATCCATAGACAAAGACTGCATCTGAGATGATAAATAGTTGGGGGCGGGGTTGCTGTTCAGTTACATAAGTTGAGGTTCAACAGTATTGCATTGGGAGCATAGATGAGAGAAGCTAGACACTGAGGCTCCTTCTACACAGCTGAATTTTCTGCTTTAAACAGGAATATTTTATTTCTTTATTATTTATTTACAGTATTTATATTCCGCCCTTCTCACCCCAAAAGGGACTCAGGGCAGATCACAATGTACATATACATGGCAAACATTCAATGCCATATGACATACAGACAGAGACAGAGACAAAGACACAGAGGCAATTTAACATTTTCCAGCTTCCGGCTTCATGAGTGTATGCTCGATTCTGGCCACAGGGGGAGCTGCTGCTTCATCATCCACTGTGACACCGAGTCCTTGATGGATTACTTCTTCATTCCTTTCCACGTGCTGCTGGGTGATTTTTATGGTGTTGTAAATTAGTTAAATTAGCCTCCTCGCATAAGTGGTACCTAAATTTCCTACTTGATAAATGCAACTATCTTTCGGGTTGCTTAGGTCAACAACGAGCTGGCTATTTTAATGGTTGGGCACTCAATCCGACGTGGGCTGACTTTGAACTCATGACCTCTTCGGTCAGTAGTGATTTATTGCAGCTGGCTACTAACCAGCTGCACCACAACCTGGAATATATGACAGTGTGGACTCAAATAACCTAGTTCAAAGTAGATATTGTGGGATTTTCTGCCTTGATATTCTGGGATATAGGGCTGTGTGGAATGGCCCTTAAAAACAGTGAGAGATTTAGCCATTCTGGCTATGTTGTAACTATGTTGTATCTATTTTTGCAATTATTCTGAAACACTTAAAATACCTCTTTCCAGAGCCAGGACTATTAACTTATTTAGACCAGAGGTTCCCAAATTGCCCAAGTTTCATAAGTTACTCCACCTGCTTTTTCCAAGGCCTTTTCTCCTTCTTTGCCATTGCAGACTTTACAGTTGCTTAACACAAGGTTCTAAAAGTTACATTGTCATTTGATACAGTGTTCCAAAATGTCATTAATCATTGCATGGTGATGAGATCAAAGAACTGTTTACAGAAATCGTTGCACCAATCCTTACTATCACATGACAAACCCTCGGGGTTGGTAAGGTTGGAACGGCATAAAACATCAACACTTCCTGTCAAAGTACCTATAAAAATGCCCCGTAAAAGGCTTGAAAATAACAAGAAACTCATTATAGAGTAGGAATCATGCCGATCTTTGGGGCTCCAGCAACACCCACTTATCCCAAAAAGCCTGTTAAGAGAAATGTCTTTTTTAAAAGGTAAAACAAATCTCTAGCTTTAATTAAATGTAAGGCTGTCAGACTGAGATTCATTCATACCATAAGAGGGGAGTGAGGTTGTGCATCTTGAAAGGTCATATCCCTTTATTAAAAAATCCAGTTTATTCCTTTCAATAAATGCATCCGGACTAGCAGTGAACTGCAAAGAGGCCTGAAGGTAGCCCTAGAAAGAAGCAGCTGCTACCATGCCACAGGTGAGAATCTTCAATTAAAAATCATCTTGTTTTTCTGTCTTCACTAATGAATTTCAGAACTTCAGATATGACAGGTAGAGCTGTTGCTTTGCAAAAGATTTTCTTTAAGGCATGCACACATATCTTTAACAGGAGCTGAGATTGGGAACATACTGCAAGTCACTTCTGGTGTGAGAGAATTGGTCTTCTACAGAGACGTTGCCTAGGAAATGTCCAAATGTGCTACCATTTTTCTGGGAAGCTTCTGTAACGGATCTGTCCTATCTTATAAGTTTGGTAAATGGCCCACTTCGCAGGACTGATGTGCGGCCATTTTGTAGGCCTAATTTGCAACAGCTCAGCAGAGCAAGCGGGAGGAGCAGTCAAGCATCTTTTACCATAGGTGCAATCTGACTGACTGAATGCAAATGAGAAAGTTGCTTAGCAACTGGAGATGGGCGGAGCCAAAGTGACAGTTGGGCCAGGCAGGCAGAGCATTATTTTCTCAGTTGGGCTTGGAATCCAGTCAGTGAGCAGTTAGCTTTTGAAAGTCAGTCAGGAGATGGAATTTAGTCAGTTGGGAACTGTGTTTTGAGAAGAAAACCTCTTTGAGGAATTATAGGGAAAGCCTTTAAGAAAGAAAGGGCTGAGACCTATATTTGAGAGCTCCATAGTTAAGAACATTCCTATTTGAATCCTAGGAGAAGTGGATTTAAAACTAAATTGTCCTGTTTGTGTTTCCTTGGTGAAGAAACATATGTACACACAGAAACCAAGATATAAGAATATCCTTTGAAGTGAAGACATAAGCCTTTAATGAAACCACTAAGCATCTGTACTGTTCAGTGTTAATGAAACCATCATGCATATTCACTGTTGAAACTACAAATAAACAACCATTTCTTTTTTCTTCTCTCACAAAGTATCACAAGTCTCTCTCAAACATCCTAATATAGAAGAGGCTCCTGAAATTGGTGGCACCATTTGATAGAAGTAGTGAGTTTGAATCCTCTACATATGTAGTGGCAGCAGAAATGGAAATCCCTGCAATTCTGATAATTTGAAAAAATCCTCCCTATTGCATATTGTTGTTGTTTTTTTTGTTGTTGTTTTTTTAAAAAAAACTCTATCTTCCATAGCTTCTCTCATGTCCCTGCAAGCTAGAGCTGACAGACAGGAGCTCACCCCATCTTGCAGATTTGAACCGGCAACCTTCAGGTCAGCAACCCAACCTTCAGGTCAGCCGTTCAGCCAGTACAAGGCTTTAACTCATTGCGCCACCATAGAACTGAGATGATGTGCTTGCAATACAGGCATCAACAAATTGTTTTCTGAGTGAGGCAGCAATAGGGGAAGAGGTGAAGGACAGCTGGCCTTTGTATCAATGGATTCTGCATTCACAAATTCAATTGCAAAGCCAAAAATCAAGGCTTGATTTTTCATTTTATAGAAGGGACACCATTTTACTACACCATTGTATATAATGGGACTTGAGCATCCATGAGTTTTAGTATCCCCAGAGGGTCTTGGAACCAAACTCCTGTGGATACCAAAGGCGTACTGTTATGAAGTTCTGAAAAAAGAAGGTGATGTTCTGAACATGCTCTAATGCAAGTAGATTGTAGCCATTTTGTCATGAGGAGGCCTATTCCTTTTAAAAATGTCAAGTGCATCTACACTTGGCATAACTTTAACTGCCTTGGGTCAATGCTACGGAATCCTGAATGTTGTAGTTTTTCAAGGATTTTAGCCTTCTCTTCCAAAGATATAGGTGCATAACCAAACTACAATGCCTGTTATTCCATAACATTGCACCGGGATTGTTAAAGTGATATTAAACTGCATTAATTGTTCAGTTCAGATGTCCCCTTCAAGGTAAAAAGAGCCTTATTGTGTTTTTCCCCTTTAATTTCGGCAATCAATCTACTTGGTTCTTCCCTTAAAGGGAAACTTTGAAAATGTTTTGAAGGATGTTATGAAGTAAGAAGAGGGAAGCAGGAAATATTTGTATTGGGGGAAGTGAAAAAGGGGGAGAGTATAAGTAAGTAAGATTAGATAAAGGTAAAGGTTTTCCCCTGACACTAAGTCTAGTTTGTCTGACTCTGGGGGTTGGTTCTCATCTCCATTTCTAAGCCGAAGAGCCGGCGTTGTCCCTAGACAACTCCAAGGTCACGTGGCCGGCATGACTGCATGGAGTGCCGTCGCCTTCCCACAGAAGCGGTACCTATTGATCTAATCACATTTGCATGATTTCGAACTTCTAGGTTGGCAGAAGCTGGGGCTAACAGTGAGAGCTCACTCCATTCCCTGGAACTGAACCACTGACCTTTCAGTCAGCAAGTTCAGCAGCTCAGTGGTTTAATCAGTGCCTCACTGCTGTTCCTCGTGATCCTTGGAAGAAGAGGAGAAGGACAAGGAGGAGGAGGAGCCTCTTCCCCAGCAACAGGGGAAGAGTCTCTTTCTTCTGCCACCCTCCCTATTATCCAACAGTTTCGATTATCTGTCAGTCTGCCTGCCAGATAATCGGATAATCGAGACTCTACTGTATGTGACAATGGGTCAGGGCATATTATCCTATGTAGTGTCTAGGTATGGGTTTGCATATATTGTATTCTTACGTTGCTTTGACCTGTTTAAGTGTGTTTTGTATCACAAGCCACCATATTGTTCTGGCCAGTGCCATCCCCCAAGTGAATAACATACAGTAGAGTCTCACTTATCCAACATCTGCTTATCCAACATTCTGGATTATCATTATGCATTTTTTTAGAATGTTTTCAATACATCGTGATATTTTGGTGCTAAATTCTTAAATGCAGTAATTTCTACGTAGCATTACTGCCTATTAAACTCCTTTTTCTGTCAAATTTGTTGTATAACATGATGCTTTGGAGCTTAATTTGTAAAATCATAACCTAATTTGATGTCTAATAGGCTTCTCCTTAATCTCTCCTTATTATCCAATATATTCGCTTATCCAACGTTCTGCCGGCCTGTTTATGTTGGATAAGTGAGACTCTACTTTACCTTTTTTTACTGCCTTTGTGATATCAGAGTGACTTTTAAAAATTGCAATAACAATGCATAAATTACTATTTTGGGAAATAAAGAACTATAAGCTTTCTAGGTTCCAAAAGAGGCTTTATCTTGTTGTTGTTGTTGTTGTTGTTGTTGTTGTTGTTGTTGTTGTTGTTGTTTATTCATTTCTATCCCGCTTTTCTCCCGTGGGTGGGATTCAAAGGGGTGTACATGTTCATTTGAAGTTCCAAAAGTGAGAGCTTAGCACACTGGATGGGATGTTAATGTTTTTCCTCCTTTCTCTGTTTTCCTTCCCCTGACGTTTCCCTGTACTTCAAACGGGTTAATATCTAACCAGCTCTGAACTAAGAAATTAAGATCCTTCTGCTTCCCATCCTCACTTTCTAAACCAGGCTGCTAGGAAAGGTCAGAAGCAGGGCAGACAGTTCCTCGTGCTTTAAGAGAGAGATGTCTGTTCTCTTTTAGATATATCTTTTCCTAACCAAGACACAGCACAGTGTGAGGCCTATCACAAATTTATGAGTTCCAATTCTGCCTGCCAATTTTCTTACTCCAAAGCAGAAATACTCAAACAATCCTTCACCATCGCACTCCTAAGTCATCAAATAACATTGCGATACCTCTTGATGCAGTCTTGGACAAACCTAATAACTAAGTGGCAAGCAATAAGTACACTAGGTGTGAAGAAACATCTCACTATTATGCATGGGTATCTAGTGAAGGGAGTTAAAATGTGCAAAATATCTGTGTTTAATGAGTTTTGTAGTGACCAGAAATGTAAGCAAAGCATACCTCCTATTTACAAGACTTCACTTTAGCAGCATTTTGTGGGTTGTTTGCATGTGTGTGTGTGTCATTCATTCCATGCTGACTCCTCAGCTGCTCTGCCGCAGGCTATATTGCTTGCGTGAGAATTGACAACTTGTTCTCAGCACACAGCTCATTGATGAAGTTGCAAACACAACACGAAGGGAGGAGGCTATTCAAAATGTAATCATGGTTTTCCAGAACTTGTAATCTTTGGGGAAGCAACGGTCTGCCATTGAATTTTAATTTACAGGATTTGCAATGTATCTATCTTACATGGCTGACAGATATTGAGATTTCACAGGTGGGAAGCAAGCTTTGCACCAAATGTCTGCAAAATATTTCAGCTGTCATACTTCTTGCACAGCTCGAATAAGATGGAAACATTCCCTGTTCATCCCCATATCTCATGAACAAATAGCATTGTTTGTGATGCCCAATACAAAATGTCTTTAATTCCCTCAGATCACTCACATCTCCACAAATTATGGCTATGCTGTAGGAAGAAATCAAATAAACTAAAGGCCTGTGAGAAGAGGTGACGACAATGTGCCATCCGTTTCTCACAAGCCAGTCTTAGATGGATTGTAAACAGAAAAGAGCAGAAATGAGGAAAACACATTTCAAAAATCCAAATCCACTTAGACATGTAAAGGACAGGGGTCATGTGATGGCACGCCTGAACCTTTGGGAAAACTATGGTGTCTGTCTTTATTTGGGGGCTATCTGTATACCGTCTGTTAAGATCAAAACCCTTAACATACAGAGACACTTTAGGCAAGGTGAAAATATAATCAAATGAGTTTACTGAAAACAAAATGAATAAAGGGTTAACTCCACCCGGGACTATTGTAAGATAGCTTAAAACAATACATCACAAAAGAAGATTTTGCTGGTTACAGTCATCTCTCTGGAATCTTTGAAAGTCCTCTGTCTCTGGTGCAAAGCACTGGCTCACAAGCTAGAGCCCAAAGGATGTCAATCTTCTTTCTTTGTGAAGCCCAAACTGTCAAAGGCTTCTGTTGTCTCTGGGTCTGGTGGTATAAGAATACTGCTGATTGTAGTTTTTAGTGCTAAGAATGCCTGTTTTTGGATTGCTAGGCTTAGGATTTCCAGACAACACCCAAGCCATCACTGTAGCTCTATTGCAGAAAGAAAAGAGTCTAGCAAGAGAACTCTATGCAAGCAAAAGGATTAAACCAACTAAGGATGACCTCTAGGAAGTTTTTAAAGCTCCAACCAAAAACTAATACAAATGGGGGTATCTACACTATTGAAAAACCTAAACAGAGGGAATTGGAGCCAAGGAGAGGAAAAGGCAGAGCCAAGACTTCACAGGTCAGCTGTGGATTCCAGAATTTTCAGGCTGTTGTTTACAAATACAATGTGTCCTGCATAAACTGTTGAAACTTCTAGTACTTTAAAGATATCTTATTACTTTAGCAGACCAAGGTTGATGTTCGGTTTCATTTCCAGCATGGCGAGCGGCATGCTGCTCAGAGAATCTTATCTCATCGTATTTGGCACTAAAACTAAACTACAATACTTTAATAGAAATGTGGAATAGAAATTCCTCCCAGAAAGAAGCAGCATTGAAGAGCAATAATTATATGGAATAAAGATGGAAAGCTTTCAGCTTTCACAGTGGATGCTTATCCCATATTGTGTGTATGGGTAAAGAGACATTAAATGGTTAGGATCTTGAAGTGAGCCTAATTGCACACAGCTGTGCTGAAAATGGAAGCAATTAGATGAACATATCTTGGGCACGTTCTGAAAGGAGCGGGCTCTCTAAATGCCTTTTGTTTTGGATACCCCAAGATAAAACCGAGAGAGAGATCTAAAAACTTCAGAAAGATTCATAGCCTTAATAATGGCCCATTTGAAAGCTTACAGTTCAAAAGTCTTGAATAGCTGTTGTTGATATCATTGAAGGGGAAGAATGGTGGTGGGAATGGTCGATGAACAATCACCATCAAAGGCAGAACGCCTTAAAGGAGAACATCTGATATCTGTGAGAATATTTGAAACCTGGTCAAAATACATAGATGATACAAGTTAAGCAGCAACTTCAAATATGAGAAGTGGTGGTATTGTGGCACAACATGGCTAGTGTCTGTCACTCAATGCCTAGAGTGACACTAGCCAGAACAACAAGGAAATATAAGGAAGAAAGAGAATTCCTCATCTCTCCTTTCCCCTCCTTCATCACTCTCAAATAATGTCACTCCAGGCAATGGGTGACTGGCATTAACCACCTCGGTCCCTCTGGCTGCCACAACAAGAACAGGAGAGAGATGGTAAGGGTGGCTGTCTGGCAGCGCCAAACCAGGCTTGGTGCCACTGGATGACCTGGACTCCCTCCCACCTCTGCAGCAGTTCGGGAGCTCCCAGTCAAAACCATCCTGGGACCTATGTGGCATTGCTACTCTGGGTTCGTCTCTGGATAGTCTACATAGAGCTGCCCCAGGACTGTTTATTTATTTATTTATTTACAGTATTTATATTCCGCCCTTCTCACCCCGAAGGGACTCAGGACTCACAATGTACACATACATGGCAAACATTCAATGCCATTAGACATACAGACAGAGACAGAGACAAAAACACAGAGGCAATTTAACATTTTCCAGCTTCTGGCTTCATGAGGGTATGCTCGATTCTGGCCACAGGGGGAGCTGCTGCTTCATCATCCACTGTGACATCAAGTCCTTGATGGATTGCTTTCTCATTCCTTTCTGCAGTCCTTTCTACTGCTTTGACATTGAGGTCTCAGATTACTTCGTCATTTTTTAAAATAATGACACACGTTTTTCTGGAGGTTATCTTCTGAAGAATGTTCACAAGATAACCTAATTAGGGGAACAACATTTTACGTGAATTAAGCAGATCACAATCAATTGACCTTCTGAACAGACATTTGCTTGGATCTATTTTTTCCCTTGCCAATCCAAAACTGGAGTGAAGCAGGCATGCAAAACGTGCCTCCTTAGTAAGGGTAAGGGTTTTCCCCTGACATTAAGTCTAGTCTTGTCCAACATTAAGTCTAGTCTTGTCTATCTTTCTTCGCTCAGCTTTCCTTATGGTCCAGCTCTTGCATCCATAGGTTACTATGGGGGATACCATTGCTTTCACTATGCACACAGTTGCCAGTGTGATGTCTCTGCTTTTCACTATTTTATCGAGGTTGGCCATTGATCTCCTCCCAAAAAGTAGACGTCTTCTGATTTCCTGGCTGCAGTCTGCATCTGCAGTGATCTTCGCGCCTAGAAATATAAAGTCTGTCACTGCCTTCACGTTTTCTCCCTCTATTTGCCAGTTATCAATAGGTGTAGTTGCCATGATCTTGGTTTTCTTGATGTTTAACTGCAGCCCGGCTTTTGCGCTTTCTTCTTTCACCCTGGTGATAAGGCTCCTCAGCCCTTCCTCACTTTCAGCCATCAGAGTGGTATCATCTACATACCTAAGGTAATGTTTCCTCCAGCAATTTTAACTCCAGCCTTGGATTCATCAAGCCCCGCACGTTGCATGATGTGTTCTGTGTACAAGTTGAATAGGTAGGGTGAAAGTATGCGGCACATGCATAGAGATTACCATATTATTTGTTTTTCCTTTTATCCTGGATCCTCCTTCATGTTCACAGCAGAAAGCCAGCCTATTTATCCAACACCTTCTCAATGCCATGTGGCCAGGGAAGAGTAATGCATGCTGCTTACAAAATATTAGAAGCTTTGAAATTTTACATCTATAAACAGTAAACAAACTAGGCTGACATTACTCAAGTACACCTGCTGCAAAGATGACCTCATAGCCAAAGTTGTATAATAATAATAATAATAATCATCATCATCATCAACAACAACAACAACAACAACAACAACAACAACAATAACAACTTTCTTTTTCTATCCCGCCTCCATTTCCCTGCAGGGACTTGGGGCGGCTAACATGGGGCCAAACCCAAAGAACAAACAATGAGCAAAATGAAATACATATAAAAAACATAGTCCGTTTTTATAATGAAGCATCATGATATGTATGCATCTTGAGACACAAAAGGTGTTATGTTTACATCCTATCTCCTGTGACAATCAGCAGTTTATAGTGTGGATCTCTATAGAAGCTTTTAGGTAAGGAAGAACATGAACTTTTCCAGCGATACATTTTTCATATAAAGTAATAGTCACTTAAGAGTGCTATTGAAGAGTTTCCTGAATGAACTCAGGTTATTTCATGATATCAGAAGCTAGTACTACAACAGCAACAGCAAAAGCAACAAGAACAAAAAGTCACACAAGGCTGAGACTGTGGATTTTAGCATTCAAATGAGTGGATAACATTTAGGTACATGAAGCTGTTGTATTTCTCATTCTTGAAATAATATGTGCAGCATGGCATATCATTCTGCTGACAAGCAATTGGCAGGTAGCTTTTACAATAGCAAGATGGGTTCACAGCATGGAATGTGTTGATTGCTCATGTCAATCCCTTTGTAATTTTAAACTAGTAGTAATTAGGGCTATAAATCTCTCTAAAGTATAATTAGATTACTATTTATACCAATTGCCGTTAACAGCAGCCCGAGACAATTACTTTTGGGGTTCCATGGCTGACAAAAATGCATTTAAAATAGTAATTGCAGTGTTTCATGCAATCTATATAATCTATATATAATCTACATAATGCATAATATAGAGGAAATTAGACAGTGTCTCAAACTCAATGAGATGAAATGGCAATTGTGCTCATATAGGTTTTCATTATTTATCCTGGAGAGAAGTGACGAGTAGAGTGCCACAGGGTTCCATCCTGGGCCCGGTTCTGTTCAACGTCTTTATTAATGACCATTAATGATCATCAAGTTTGCAGATGACTCCAAATTGGGAGCGATAGCTAATACTTCAGAAGACAGGATCAGAATCCAAAATTATCTTAACAGATTAGAGTGATGGGCTGAAACTAACAAATGCAAGATACTCCACTTAGACAGAAAAAAAATGACATGTAAAGATACAGAATACTAATAAGACATTTTATTTATATTCCGATTTATCTTCCCGGGAGAACTCAGAGTGGATTGCAGTTTACATATATAAGGCAAACAGTCAATGCCTTTTTACACAGTGAACAACAACAGACAATACCCTTTTCATCTCCTTTCCATCTCTGGCATCTGGAGGCAATGCTCAACTCCGGCCATGGGGAGGTGCTCTTGTTCCATGCCGAGGAGCCTGTTGTCCATAGACTTTCTTCGACTGTTGGCGTGTTTGCATGGGTAGAATGGAGGGCACCTAGTTCGACAGCAGTACATATGAAAAAGACCTTGGAGTCCTCGTGGACAACAAGTTAAACATGAGCCAACAATGTCATGTGGTGGTTAAAGAAGCCAAAGTATTTTGGCCTGCATAAATAGTAGTGTCTAGATGCAGGGAAGTCATGCTATCCCTCTATTCTGCCTTGGTCAGACCACACCTGGAATACTGTGTCCAATTCTGGGCACCTCAATTGAAGGGAGATGCTGACAAGCTGGAAGGTGTCCAGAGGAGGGTGACTAAAATGATCAAGGGCCTGGAGAACAAACCCTATGAGGAGTGGCTTAAAGAGCTGGTCATGTGTAGCCTGCAGAAGAGAAGGCTGAGTGGAGACACATGTTGGCCATGTATAAATATATGAGGGGAAGTCATAAAGAGGAGGGAGCAGGCTTGTTTTCTGCTACCTTGGAGACTAGGATGCAGAATAATGGCTTTAAACGACAGGAAAGGAGATTCCACCTGAACATTAGGAAGGACTTCCTAACTGAGAGAGATGTTCAGCAGTGAAACTCATTCTCTGTCCGGAGTGTGGTGGATGCTCCTTCTTTGGAGGCTTTTAAACAGAGGCTGGATGGCCATCTGTCAGGGGTGCTTTGGATGCTATTTTACTGCTTCTTGGCAGGGGGTTGGACTGGATGGGCCATGAGGTCTCTTCCAACTCTATGATTCTATGATTTCTTAATGATCTCTTTTCCATGTTCCAAAAGACTATGGGACACCTTCATTGACTAGCATCCTAGGGCTCCATTTTTCTTTGAAAGATATGCTGCATTTATCAACAACGATCTGCAAGTCAGAAGCATCAGAGCCAGAAGGAAGTAAATACTTTGAAGATTTGGAAGAGCAATAAGGTGCTGAAGGACAGAGCTGTGAATGCAAGCTGGCCTCCCTTGCATTCCTTAAGTTGGCTCACAGTCCGCAAATATATCTTCTCACTCATAGCAAAATAAGATATCCTGTTCTGTGGCACAGGACAGTGCTGTCATTTCCTTTACTTGAAGCCGCAAAATCCTTTTAATTAATATTGGCATAATCAACCACTCTGAGTCCTCTCAGGGAGATAAGGTGGGGTACAAAGTTGTTATTATTATTATTATTATTATTATTATTATTATTATTATTATTATTATTATTATAAAACTTTATTTCTAGACAGTCCTCTCTCCCCAGAGGGACTCAGGGCGGTTAACATACATATAAACGGCAAACATTCAATGCCACAATTTCTTCATTAATATCAAAAGTATAAAATGACAATAACATACACATTATAATAAAAATTCCACATTAGAAAAATAATAAGTTTAAACATGACAGTCAGTAAAAACATTATTGCACAGAGTGAGCGTTTACCTGGACCAATTTAAGTGACTAAGTTACTTGGTTCTTCTTCTTCATCATCATCATCATCATCATCATCATCACCATCATCATCATCATCATCTCAAACACAAAATTGCCAGGACTGTAATGCATACAGTTAGCCCTCCACATTTACAGGTTTGACTTTTGTGGATTTGATGATTTGTGAATTTTATTAATATGCTCTCTCTGGTAATTTCTAGATCCTCCAGCATGACTCTATGATCAACTTACACCAGAAGTTGACCATAGAGTTGCATTGTAGAACCAAGACATTTCTATAGAAAGCACTTCTTTAGGTATTTGTAGGTTCTCCAGCATAATTCTGTGGTCCACTTCTGCCTGATGTTGAACATAGTATCACTAGACAACTTGGAGATTTCTATAGAGGCATTCACTCAGGTTTTAAAAAAGCAGATTTTTTTCACTTTTACAGGGGTTTGACATGCCTAACCCAAGTGAATGTTGAGGGATGATTGTACAGTTCTTTTATTCACTCAAAGCAAGCCAACTTGAGGAAGTAAGATCTGCATGCATTCTTATGAAATTTCATTTAATACTAATTGCTCCCAGTGTCTGAGAGTTGGTTTGTAGGATTGAGCATAAACCCCTTTCAACCACATTCTTTGTGAATGTTTTAAAAGGTGGCAAAGGAAACATGTAGTCCTTAGGTTTTCAGAACTGCCAGTTTTTTATGGGACCTAATTTCACAGGTGAAAAGAAATTATTATAAAGTAAAAATTTCTGCATAAGAACGTGAGACCAAACCTTAGGTTTACAACTAGGAAAGTCTTTAGAATAGGGTTCCAGCTTTGTTGAGCGTTTACATTTTCCTTGCTCGTGTTCTTGTGCCGCTTTCCTCAGCTTTCCTAAGACCAGGCATTGTTTTTAGTTTTCTGTCATTGGCAGCATACTTGTGTGTGTGTGTGTGTGTATTGAATTAATATTATTTATAATCTTCTAAGGTCTGCCACAGAAGGTTTGAATCACCTCCATTCAGCATATTACAATTATAGTTTTTCTATATTAAAACACTAGAAGTTTATTTGTTCCTCTAGTATATATTTATATCTCCAGTAATTTTAGCCAAGGTGGAAATGGTGCCGCAAAGATCAATGTTATGGCACCACCTATTACGCTAATATTTTTTTTAAAAAAAGAAGTAGGGCCGCCACAAGGATACACCTAGTCACGGACCTCCCAGAATTATTATAAGCTACAGGAAGTCTGGGTAGCTCAACGAAATTTGTAGTGGTCAAAAGAAAAGGCACACCCTATGAGAAATAAAATATAGCAGGTCCAATGTACTGCTGGCATTCATTATTTCCAAAAGGCAGGGGGAAAATGGAAAGTCAGTAATAAAGCACTTGTTGTCGTTTGCTGTTTTGTGCCTTCAAGTCATTTCCGTCTCAAACCATACACCACACTGGCTCTCGAAAAAGCACCAATTGGCCTAAAATATTAAAACAGAAGAATGTTAAATGAGCTTTAGGCATATGGGACAACTACTTTAATACTGCCAAGGAGTATTTTTTTAAACAACATCTCATTGAGAGGTGGCAATTTTGAGGGCTGTGTTTTAAAAAATGTGGCATATTACACTTACTGGCAGTTTATGATTCTTCTTCTATTTTGGTTATCCAATAAACACATGTCCTTGTTTGTAAAACCAAGATAGAGTTTCCTGGTTATGAAACCAATATTTGTTCAATAAAACACTTCTCCAGGCACATAATCCTTTAACTGCTGACAGTATTAGGAACAGGATACTTGACTCCAAGGAGGAAGAATCGACACTCCATTTATATTTATTTGTATTTGTAATAAGCTGCCAGAATTTGTAATATTCCAGAATATTATCTATGCATGAGCCCCCCTGAGACATTATGGGGAAACTGAGATTTGCTGTTTCAGACGTTGCTTCTTTGGGGTTTCAGGCTGGGTGCCACTGCCTGTCCCTGCTGCTGTTGGCTGTGATCTTCAGTAAACTGGGCATCAAGGTCATGCACCACAGGGATCCCTCAAATGTGTTGGTGCTTATACTTTTCTATGTGAATTAGGAGTACTCAAGCCTACTAATGCTAGTCCTAAAAGCACCCGGCCTTTGAATCACCAACCGGTTGATGTGTTGATGAATGAAGTGTGTGAGTGTGTTGCTCCCTTTTAGCCAGTCTGTCTGGCTCTGACACTTTCAGGAGACATCTATTAAACATGAACAAACCTTTCTTGGGCCTCTGTGCTGAGGTCACATATGTTATGGTCCAGATGCTCTGAAATTCTCCTTAGGTGGTTTCACCACAGGTCTGCTTCCCATCAACTATATCTGCAAAAATGAAGTGCCTCGCTTTTTGTTTGGACTTTTTAAGGCCCAGTCACACAAATCACCCACAACAAGGTCTTACAGTCTCAATGGAGTATTAGTACTAGCTCAGATGATGCATTTTCCACGTGTGCGTGTGTACATGGGGAAGCAATGCCAGGGAGAATATCCAAGCCAGCTTCTAAAAGACACTTTATGTAGAACCAGGGAAGCAGCGCAAGTCACAGTTCAATTTGTGGCTCAGACCTTCTCCTTCAATATTGTCCTCTTAAAAGAAAACATTACTGTCAACCAAGGACCTCATCACAAAGGCCCATGGATGGCAAATCCATGGGGTCCCGGTGAGATCGTGGAGAGTCTGTTGCTCCACATCCTGTATTGTCCACCTTATCTTGACTCCCATCCCACGGGGGGAAGCATCGCCACCCGTCCCCATCCTCATTGTTCCTAAGGCACCACAGGAAGCTACCTGTGTTGCCACAGCAGCAGCGTATGCCGCTTGCTCTCCTCTTTTGGCACAGAGACCAGCCAGAAGTCCCTGTGCATCATACAATGGGCTTCATGTCGAAAGTGGAGAGCAAGCAGTGTACAATGGGCAAATGCTCCATCTGATGAGGGTTCAAGTTAGCAATTCATGGCAGAGTGATGCTGCTACAAGAGAAACCAGAATGACCCATTGAGATACATTTTTAAATAATTTTTAAATGTTTATTAATTGAGATACATTTTGTGGTTCAAAGTATTTGTAGCATGAAACAAATACAGTTAGCTTTATGAGCTAGGCGTACCACCCAGAGTTGTGGAATTATTTTACAGAAGCAAATTTCAAGAGAAGTTCATTTAGCAAATACAGTAGAGTCTCACTTAGCAAAGCTAAACGGGCCATCAGAAGCTTGGATTAGCAAATATCTTGGATAATAAGGAAGGATTAAGGAAAAGCCTATTACACATCAAATTAGGTTATGATTTTACAAATTAAGCCCCAAAATATCATGTTATACAACAAATTTGACAGAAAAACTAGTTCAATACGGAGTCATGTTATGTTGTAATTACTGTATTTATGAATTTAGCACCAAAATATCATGATATATTGAAAACATTGACTATAAAAATGGCTTGGATAATCCAGAAGCTTGGATAAGTGAGGGTTGGATAAGTGAGATTCTACTGTACAGAGATACTTCATGTAACAAAACTTCTAATAAAGAAGTTCATTTATGGAGACTTTATGGGGGACTCTTGTCTTGTCTTCTGAAGATTTTAGGTTTTTGTTTGGTTGATTGATTTTTACAGCATTGGAAGAATGGTCAAGGCAGACTTTCATTACTGGGTAGCAGCAGGATGTCTGACAATAAAACTGGGATTGGGTTTGATGTTTTTCACCCTAAGCAATCCTACTGTAGCTGTGTGTGTTTACATACAACAAGCAAGGTAACAGCTACCTCCAGGATTGCTTACTGAGCTTATATGAAGATCAAAACAGAAAGAAAAAAGGAGAGGAGATTAGTCTGTCTCACCAGCTATGTGGCATGTTCAAAAGGTGTAAATATATAGGTTTTGCCACAAAAATGGATCAAAAGAAAAGTGAGGACTGTCAGAGGAAAGAAATTCATCCTAGTATGCATTTTGAAGGAAGCTTTCAAGACATCTATAAAAGATCAATACATTTTGTTTATTTATTTATGGCTCCCATTGCAAGCATGTTTAGACACAAGGGAGCTTCATCTCAGTGACTGCCTCTGGGCTTTGTAACTTGTTCACAGGGAGGCCAAAATGCCCCCTTCCTTCTTATTCTTCTGTCAACAAGATCAAACTTTATTATTCAGACAGGGTTATAAAACAAAAAAGTTGTTAAAAAACAGGCTAGGAAGTGTTGCAATGATCTTACCAAACAGTTTTTGAGTTTTTTACCTTTGGAATTGTATTTTATAATTTTATTGATTTGTTGAATTTTTAAAATACTGAAAATAGTTTAATTCAGTTTTAATGCTACTTTTTACATGTTTTAATTGTATTGCTCTTTTAAACTGTGAGCACATTTGAATACCAAATTTTGGGGGTAAAGTGGGGTAATGATGACCCATCTCTCTAACTCAATCTTTTAATGTCAGTTTGATTTGAAAAAATTATTTATCTAAGATTTCTATCTTAATTTCCAAATAGCAAAAATATTCGCAGTGTGTTTTTGAATGGCAAGCTATGAGCAACTATAGTTGGTATTAAATGTATAAATGCTTAATAACATCATAAAGTGCTGTCCCTAGATTTTGGCCTCCAAACCTAGGGCCATCCTGAACTGGCAATTTGAATTATAGGATCATGGGATTTTAGACACCACAAGGACCACCTTGTACAACTCCCTGAATTGCAAGACTTAAGTTTATATGTAAGAAGACGGTGTGGTCTGAGTTCCTCTTCCCCAGGTCTAGAATCTGGCAGGTAGGGAACCTTTTTTGATATATAAACTACTAGAGAATGTGAATACTTTTCCACCCACCAAATGAGAAGTTTTGCCTTCTGATGTAGAGAGAAGTACAATCCACCTTCCCTATTCATGAATGCTGGAGCAAATGCACTACCTCTGTGTGTAAAGATACAGGGGTGAGAAGGGGGACTTTTAACTTGTTGAAAATGCTGGGGAGAGCTCTCAACTGAAAATGTAAGGTATTGTAAAAAGAAATAAAGATTCTTCCTGCAACCGAGAAAAAACAACGTGTAGATAGGCTGATGGAGAGGTATCCTGATGGAGAGCCTACTAGAATATCTGAAGCAATTCTGCCCCATATCTATATATATAAAAGAGTGATGGCATCACGGCGACCAACAAAACAACAAAACTACAGGCCCCCCAACCTTGAAATTTGACAACACAACCCATCATCCATGCCTCTAGGTTGATGCAACAAAAAGAAAAGAAAAATAAAGTCCTAATTAGAGGGAGAAGAATAAATGTTTTTATCCAATTGCTGCCATTTAGAAGGCTAAGCTCCTCCAACTTGGTCTCCTAGCAACCCAATAAAAAATAATAAAAAACACTAAAAATAATTAAAAACACTAAAAAATTAATACAATAAAATACTATAATAACAGAAAATAACTAAAAATAATACAAGAAAATAATAAAATATAATAAATAAAAAATAACTTACAATAAAAATAATTTAAAAATACAAATAACATCAAATAAAAATTACACAATTTTTAACCAATACCACCACCACTTTGCCACAGCAACGCGTGGCCGGGCACAGCTAGTTTTCTGTATATAATAAGCCTGTTTAGAGATTTGAGATAGACGATGAATTGGAAATGTAATTACCTCTTGACCATGAAAGCACATATTATTGTGTGTGTGTGTGTGTGTGTGTGTGTGTGTGTGTGTGTGTGTGTGTGTTTGAGCACATGGTGAAGCCTATTTTTATAAAGGGAGTGGGAGCAGATGTGAGCCACCTTAATAAAAGTATGATTACTTGAGCTTTCCTTCCTGACCTTTGTCTGTTGGCTTAGAATTAACTGGTCTATATGCTACTACTGAACACAGAAATAAAACAACTAAGCTGATACATGTTTAAATCTAGGTTCCAAAATAAGCATTTAATTAATAGCAATAGAAACACAAATAGTATTTAATCGGACAGATGAACAAGAATCAAATAAAAGATGTAATCATGTAAAATGAGAACATAGTTTGTGTGCATGTGCATGCACATAAACACACAAATCTATGCATCCCTGAATTTTACTTAATTTGCTTCAGTAATATCACATTCCATTTTATCGTGTCAGATTTGTTTACAGTTTCCTGTACATTTAAACTGGAAATATTTGTTTTCAGACACAGTGTTATAAATAATATTTGTAAAATAGCCTCAATGAAAAAGGGCATCCCAACACATGGATATTCTTTTGATCCAAATAGGCAGAAAGATGGATGGACAGAAAGATAGGTGGACAGATTTGCAAGACAATAGTCTTTTTAGATGGCTTATAATTATAGTACAGTGACAAATACTCCAGTAATAAGATAATAAAATAATACTAGCTCTGCCTGGCCATGCATTGCTGTGGCTTATGGGAATCATTTGTTGACCAGGCGGAATAGCAGTGAATAGCCTTGCAGCCTCAAAGCCTGGCTGTTTTCTTCTTATGTGAATCCTTGTTTGGTGAGCTGGAATACAATGGAATAGGCTTGCTGCTTGAAAGGCTGGGTACTTGCGTTCTAGGGGAATGGTTTTTTAGCCAATTTGAATTGCACTGAATAGCCTCACTGCTTCAAAGCCTGGCTGCTTTCTATATAGGGGCATCCTTCCTTGGGCAGATTGAATGGGATGGAATAGCCTTGTGGCTTCAAAAGCTAAGGGTTTTCTATCTAGGGGAAATCTTGGTTGGTCAGGTTGAACAGCACTGAATAGCCTTGCTGCTTGCAAGCCTGGCCACTTTCTACCTTGTGGAATTCTTGGTTGGCCAGGTTGAATAGCAATTAATAGTTTCGGTGCGGCAAGTATGAAAGCTGCAATTAGCCACCTTGATTAACATTTAATGGCCTTGCAGCTTCAAAGCCTGCCTGCTTCCTGCCTGGGGGAATCCTTTGTTGGGAGGTGTTAGCTGGCTCTGGTTGTTTCCTTTCTGGAATTCCCCTGTTTTCAGAGTGTTGCTCTTTATTTACTTGGAAGACTTCATTTCACCCCTCTCAGGGTTGCTCCATAGTATCAATGAGTTATCTCCACCCATTTGTTTGATTTACTGGTGTTTGCCAAAGTTACTTCCTCAGTGAAGTAAGAGCGTCCCTCTCTATTAAATGGCCTATACAGAGACATTAGGGCACAAGAGTTGCTTAAGTTCAGGACATCTTTACTCCATGGCATGTTTACAGGGGCCTGACTCAGAATGAAAACAACATTTAGAGGAGATTTTAGCCTCTCCCCCTAAGCCATGTCCCTTCCTACATTCACTCTTAATGTAAGGATTAAAAATAGCATGGTCACCAATGGAGTCCCACCCTTTAGCCTTTATATGGGGAGTAACATGACAAAGGAATTTCCCCATTTCAGTCCTTCTGTTAAGAGTGAAGCATTTAAGGAAGACACCACTCAAATGGAATGGTTAGGTATACCTTAGTATAGGAAACATGTGTATTGAAGTATTACTGTCTCTGTACTACACACTAATGGATTCAGCTATGGTGGTGCAATGGGTTAAACCTTTGTGCCAGCTGAACTGTTGATCTGAAGGTTGAAGGTGAGCTCCCATCTGTCAGCTCCAGCTTCCCATGCGGGAACATAAGGAAAGCGTCACAACAGAATGGTAACACATTTGGTCATATCAAAGCAGAATAACCCATAATATCTACCTTGATTTGGGTTATCTGAATCTACACTTCTATATAATCCAGTTCAAAGCAGATAATGTGGATTATCTGCCTTGATATTCTGGGTTATATGGCTGTGTGGAAGGACCCTCAGGGCTCTTCCACACAGCCATATAACCCAGAATATCAAAGCAGAATAACCCACAATATCTGCTTTGAACTGGGTTATCTGAGTCCACACTGCCCTATATCCTAGTTCAATGTTTGGTGCTAAATTTGCAAATATAGTAATTCCTACATAACATTACCATGTATTGAACTGCTTTTTTCTGTTGATTTGTTGTAAAACATGATGTTTTGGTGCTTAATTTGTAAAATCATAATGTAATTTGATGTTTTTCCTTAATCCCTCCTTATTATCCAACATTTTCGCTTATCCAACACTTTTATTTTTCAGTGATTGGTTTGTGGGGGGGGGCACAATTCTGTTTGCTTACACTTGAAAGTTACCTAGGGCCGGCCCTGAGTGCATGTAGCACTTCAATATCTATTGCATTGTCTATCCTTTCTGCAAAACATTGGAGGCAATCCCTGTTTATTTTCCATTCCAATTTAAATAGATACAGAGGGCTAATTCTGTATAACCATTATGTACAATGTGCTATGTAGGAAACTCTGGCCATTCTACTCCTCACCCTCAGCTCATTTACCATTGGGATCAGTGGTAGTCCATTCTCCTGTTGATAAATTAATCCATCCTGTGATTTTTGTCATGCCAAATATTTCTCATGTGATGCGATTAGTGGAAACATTAGGCATGGCTTCTCAACTGAATAGGGAACAGACCTCATTGATCCTAGTAGCTAATTAATGGTAAGTGGGGTTTGGGGGTACTTTAGTTGTCTCTACATAGCCTCAAAACTGCAACAAATACATAACTACTGGTTACATATTCATAACTGCCTAACGGGATTTCAACCAAACCTTTATTGAAAAGTCATTTATAGAATTCATTACTGAATCCTTGTTATTGCTGAATGTTTGTTTTTCTTTATTGGTATTATCAAGTCTATTGTGGTACTTTTACAGGATTGAATGTTTGCCTATTATGTTGTGAACCGCCCTGAATCCCCATGGGGAGATAGGGCAGGATAGAAATAAAGTTTTACTTACTTACCGGTACTTACTTACTTACTTACCAGTTTTTTCTCCCATCATAGTTGCACTGGATAAGAGTAGGTTCAGAAACACAACACTGGCAATCTTATTTGCCTAGCTTCATAGTGGACAGGAAACATATAGCATACCCAAAGCAAGAACTACATTATCCTCTTCCTCTGCTACTAATAGGTTCAGGATAACATCGGTTTCCTAGTATTTATGGCCTCCATAAACCTTGCTTGTAGCACCGCTCTTAGCATTTTATCTGGATGATGTGTGTTTTACTTTATTGAAAGAGTATCTAAAAGCCATGCACTGTAGTTTATAATTGGCCTCTAGATGATGCTAGGATGCTTTATACATAGCTCTGTTGAAGTGCAAATTTATTTCCAAAGGGCTTTAAACTGCCACAAATTATTTGGTAGGCACTGTCCATAGAATCAGTGGCTCTTTGTCTACATTTACAAAACAAACAGTTCTATAGAAAAGATCCTCCCTGAAATGGTTGAATGTTCAGTCTTATTACCTGCCTGGTATTCAAATTTGACTGTTATAATAATGGGATTCCTAGAAATAAATTCCCCTTGTGATTGTTTTGGGAATGTCAGGAGCTCTGTGGTCTTGATGAAGTGAATTGATTTATGGAAGTTAATGTAAAAAGTATGCTAATTGAGGTCATAGAGTGGTATGAAAATGTATTTTGGTCCATTCCAGTGCAAGAATCCATGGAAACAGAATATGGAAGATGGAGATCCTGTGCAATAATCTCAATCCATAAAGAGAAGAGGAATGCTTCAGTGTCCCCTGGCCCTCCAATGCTCTGTATGACTTGCAAGGAATGAATAAGGAACTCAGGTGGGCTTATATGTTAAGAATCTGGTTACCCACATAAAACATGAGGCAGAAGGTACCCACTTTTCCCTCTTATACTTAGTTCACATATTTCTATAATACCAATGCATGATCACAGCCAGCTGCCATGTATAAAATGTCTTATACACTGCTTACTACGGCTCAGTTTATGTGCATGTTTCTTTACTCCTAATAAAAATATTTTGGTCAGTTTTTTTGCTTTCAAGCTAAGCAAATACAGGAATCAACTATGAACTCAGTCCCGATTACCTCTGAAGGATATAAGGCAAGAAACAAAGATTGAGCAGTCATAGCCTTCAGTGAAAGAAAGTTTCCTTCCCTGTCCCAGTGGGCAGAGAAAAAAGGCTGACCTGTGACACTTCCCACCCATCAATGTTAAAAATAAAAGAATAAGAAAGCTAATCTGCACACATGTTCCAGCATGCCAGAATAAGATTGGATTCGAGATCTCAGGAAAAGACACCCAATAGGAAATGATGAAAAACAAACATCCTGTTCAAGGCATCTCAGGACAGCTTGCCAAAAACACTTCTCCCTACTTCATCTCACTTTCTAAAAGCAATCCCACCAAAAGAGAAGTAAAAATATTTTTTTCCGGACCCAAATAGATAATTGCTCTTCTCTGCATCCAACCATTGCCTGTTTATAGGGCCAGGCTTTCTACATGATGATGCTGAAGGTTTGGAATGACTTTCCTCAGGAGTGTACTGAGAGTCCTTGGTTTTTATGACCTTTTGGGAGACTTGTGAAGATGGTCTATAGAATTCAATTTTTATGACAACTGAATATATTCCTTCTACTTTTTAGTTATGAACAGCTAGTTTTGTCTTAACAACATTATCAGTATAACACTTTGATATAAATTGTTCATATTTGCACTACATTGCTTTATTTTATATTTTAATTTTGCATTTTAAAGGCACCTTTTGTTTCAAAAGGACCATAAACACAATACAAGAACAGAATAAAATATGTTTTTCAAATAATGTAAAACATTGTACATAAACCAGTATAAGAAGCAACATATAACATACCTAAAACATAAATATGAGGGCTAACCAGAAAGTACATTACTTTTTGGAATTATAAATGAACAAAGTATAAGAGAAAACATTTACCATATGCTGTTGAAAGCCACACACAAATACCACATCTTATGTAGTCGTCATTCAAATCTAGGCATTTACCATAGCGATGAAGGAGCTTTGCAACTCCTTCCCCACTAAATTCTGCCGCTTGCTTCCTCAACCACTTGTTTCCACCAATGGGGGTGTGGCTGGCAACACAAAATTTTGGCGACGCTGCACAGCTGTGGAAAGGGCTGACCGGCTGGTTGAGGACAAGCAACAGAATTTAGTGGGGAAGGAGTTGCAAAGCTCCTTCATCACTATGGTAAGTGCCTAGATTTGAATGGCGACTACATGAGATGTGGTATTTGGGTGTGGCTTTCAACTGCATATGGTAAATGTTTTTTCCTATATGTTAATTTTTAATTCCAAAACGTAATGTACTTTCTGGATAATCCTCGTATATTGGTTCTTGTGTAGGATATAATGAAGACACATTATAGGTAACGGTAAAGGTTTCCCCCTGACATTAAGTCTAGTCGTATCCAACTCTGGAGGTTGGTGCTTATCTCCATTTCTAAGCTGAAGAGCTAGTGTTGTCCACAGACACCTCCAAGGTCATGTGGCTGGCATGACTGCATGGAGCACCATTACCTTCCCGCCTGAGCGGTACCTATTGATCTCACATTTGCATGTTTTTGAACTGCTAGGATGGCAGAAGCTGGGGCTAACAGGGGAGCTCACCTCACTCCCCGGATACAAACTGCCGACCTTTCAGTTGGCAAGTTCAGCAGCTCAGCGGTTTAACCCACTGCGCCACCGGGAGCTCACACTGAAGTTTATCCTGCATATAATTTAATAATGTATACAGTATTTTCTATTTATGTATTTCTATGTAGAAATAAATCAATATGTTAAATGCTACTAGACTTTGGAGAAGAATAGATGGCCAAAAAGAGATTGGTTTAATACACGGATCCCCTTTTGAACTCATGACTACTTTTAATGTTTGTGTGAGGAGCTGCAGTAAATATCTACTTGGATGATTTTCTGTATCCATACAGCCTATTGGATGCACTTACAAATGTTGTTGGCACAATATTTATGACATTCACATGCTATTGAAATGCCTTACAACTGAGCTAGTTAACCTAACCGAAGCTATCAACAAACATTTGGCAGAAATCTCTCCAAGATTATTGCTGGATTACATTTGCTTTTAGCTAAATATCAAGGAATCAAGGACAATCGTGAGATGTGTCAGCACAAGCAGGTCTTAAAACCATCACAGAAATTCATACATTAAAGGATTATTAAGTCATCTGACCTGGTCTTGTTTCCATGCAGTTTTCTGCTATTTTGAAAGCCATCTTGGTAATATCAGTCCTATGTTCTAAGCAATTATAGTGATACAGTACAGAACGTATTTTCAAGAAGCAGAAGAGAAGGGCTTTTTAGGGAAGGGGGGAATATTCCTAGACTACAACTTTCAGAATCCTGCAGCCAACATTCTTGAAGTATATTTTCCTAATTTTGGGCCACGTGTATTACCCATCATATCAGCATGGGTTTAAAATCATCTTGGGAGAACCTTTTCTCAGTCCCATCATCCAATCTGGGAGGTCACTGGGAAGACTCTTCTCTATGGCTGCCCCCTCTTTGCTCTATTTCCTCTGGCAGGCAAATACCTTTTTCATTGGGAAGGCCTTTGGCTCTCAGCCCATATTGTATTTTATTTAATTGTGTTTAAACCTTTTAACTACTAATTTTTTTTTACTTCATATACCTTGTTTTAACAAATATATAAGCTTCCATGGATCCCATTTAGGGAAAGGCAAATGTGAATTGAACAAACTGGTTCTGCAGCAGCAGAACAGAAACAGTATCAACTCAATCCCCAGGTCTTTGCAGGCTCAGCCAATCGGCTACATGCATTTCATTTTCCAGTTAATACATAGCACAGTTCCTTTTTCAAACCATGACAATATGAAGTATGTGTTGCCGAAGGCTTTCATGGCCGGGATCACTGGGTTGTAGTGAGTTTTCTGAACTGCATGGCCATGTTCAGGGCTTTATGGCTATCTTAGTTTCCAACAGACCTCACAACCTCTGAGGATGCCTGCCATAGATATGGGTGAAACGCCAAAAGAGAATGCTTCTAGAACATGGCCATACAGCCAGGAAAACTCAAAACAACCCAGATATGAAGTATGCAATTTACCTAGTATATTGCTAGGAATTATTGTACTTTATAACATGGGTAATCTTGTAGAGCCAGAAAATATAAATATGAAGGTATATTCTTGTCAGTTCTATTTTTTGCAGGCGTAAGTCTGCTTCCCCCGACATAAATCCCATCCTAAGTTCCAGGCCCAATTTATATATTTTTGAAAAAAAATACTTATCAACTGTACATTATAAACAATGCTCAAGTAATGGGAAAGGAGCCATAGGAAAAGGGGAAAGTAGCATCCAGACATGAATTGTCTTCACAAGAGAATGGGTGGAAAAATATAGATAGGTGACAGATAGGAAAGGGTGTTCTATTAAGAATATATTTATAATAGAATATACACATAGATATCTATCAATTGTCTCTCTTCCTGAATGTTGCCATTAAACATGACCTGCACATACTGCAGATAAATATTATTTAAGGTTAAAGGAAAGGTTATTTTGAGAAATGAGGCCACATTTTCTTTTTAGCACAATATATATGCTGTTATTTTGTTGGCACAGTTTATATGCAGCATGGAGCATTGGGATGGAAATTGAAAGAGATTATCTTATACTTTCATGGTGCATCCAAATGTCACACGAACAGCTTATCTAGGCATATGGATCGGATGCTCAATACAGTGCTTCACAGCACAGCAAGTCAACAAAGCCTCCTTTTTAAAAAGGAGGTGTGCAAGAAACATATTAACAGTGCTAGCAACCAAGGACAGCCATTTCTACAGCTTCTGACAGATTTTCAGGATGGTCCGGCAGTTTTCCAAAATCCATGTAGTACTAGTTGCTTTTTACATAGGCAAGGTAATATCAATTCAAAACAATGGTCCAAATCCTATGTGAGAAGGCAGTTCTTTGGTAAATACCAGTAGTTATAATATTCTGCCAGCACAACCCCCCAAGCTAACTTAACATTGTGGCAACCCCCTCCCCAAGATGGCAATTTCTATATCAATGGTAAACAAAGAAAGCAGATATTTTTCTTTAGCTAGACCAGTGGTTCCCAACCTTTGGGCCTCCAGGTGTTTTGGACTTCAATTCCAAGAAATCCCAGCCAGCTTACCAGCTATTAGGAACTGAATCCCAACCTTTGCCTTGACCAAAAAATGGCTGCGAATTGGATGTGTGCTTGCATAACTTCCAAAGAGAATTATTGCAGAAATTCATCATACTCCACAATTACTATGAGGAGTGCAAAGAGCAATACTGTGATAAACAAGAGTGGCTGGGGAGAATGGTGGAAGATGTCATTATGGCAGAAGATCGAAATATCATCACATTTTCACCCAGTGTTCCTTGACTCCACCAGACTTGCTAGATGAACTTTCATCCAGAGAACTGAATCTTAATGGAACAAAGTTCTGAAGGAAAGGGAGGAGACCAGCGCCACTGTTTCCTGTATGTAAACTGTACAGGAAACAGCACTATCTTCTTCTGGTGGGTGTGGAGAGCACAATTTAGTTAGCTTTACACTTTAGTTAGATTAGCACTTTGCCATGAGACAGAGAAAAAGCAAATGTCTATGGAGTCATGTTCTATCAACACCATTCATTTGTAAAATGGCTTTGAAGGGCAAACAGCAATACCAAAGAAAGTGGGTGCAGGTGTAATCATCCAATTTAACAACAAACACATGTTGTGCTATCCAAATCATATGGAAGGACTCCCAACTCAAAATGTAAAAGCAAAATCAGAAAAGCATGGAGATTATACTGATCTTGGCTTTTTCTCTTATACATTAAAAGGAGATTTGGAGAGCACATAAACACTGGTTTACACACCAGAGGTTATAATGTCTTTTTACACACTCGCTCTCCTCCTTTTAAAGCTTAGTTTTATCTTTTCCTTTCAGCCACCAGAATATCAGGGACAAGATTTGTGTGTTAATGCTTAACTATTTTTTTCCCTACTTTAAAAACATATTCTGCTTTAACAACTTAAAATGTTTTCTTTTCACTGAGCTGGCTTTGCTTGTGATGTCATTATAAGCTCACCACAGTTCACAGTAGACATAGGGCCCTTCTGCATAGCCATATAACCCAGAACAACAAGGCAGAAAATCCCACAACATCTGCTTTGAACTGGGTTATCTGAGTCCACACTGACATATATTCCAGTTTAAAGCAGATAACGCCGGAGCAGTACCTATTGATCTACTCACATCGGCATGTTTTCGAACTGCTAGGTTGGCAGAAGCTGGAGCTAACAGCGGGCGCTCACTCTGCTCCCGGGATTTGAACCTGGGACCTTTCGGTCTGCAAGTTCAGCAGCTAAGTGCTTTAACACACTTCGCCACCAGAAAAAACTTACTAAGGAGTAAATTGTCAGATGCCAAATTGGCAAAATAAATATTATACAGTATTTATTTACACAAATCTAACACTCACATTTTTTTGGCTGCCAAAATTAGGGTGCACATTAGATTTACGTAATATGACACTCTTAGTGCTGAGCCAAAGCAAAAAGGTAAGATGCTTCTGTAGCACCTGGAGCACCTATTTGAGGAATATCATCTGTAATTTAAATATCTTGTCCCAACGTTATGTAATCCTGGGATTTATAGTTTGGTGAGGCATCTGCAAACTTTGCCAGAAAAGGCTCAAGGTCTTGTCAAATATAGACCCCCATTACTCCATATAATTGAACCAAGTCAATTAAAATGGATTAATTCTACAGCATAGATGCACCCCAAGCTTTTCTTTTCCATTACTGAAAGCTTTGGTGCTCTAACACTATTGTTTTTAAAGAAGGAATTCTAGGCAGGCAGCAACTGTAATGGTGAAGTTACAAAGAGTGCACCTTTTGCTGCTGCGCATTACATTCGTCAGCAAATACTTTTTTGGCTTCAGGGTTTTGGAAATTGAAGTGTACATTTTGTAGCGCATTAGGCTTGAGTAAATATGGGCAAATTAATTGTATTATTGCCTGTGTTGTCTTGAGGAATTCTTCTGCTTCTGAGCAGGAGATTACAACCGCCTAGAGATCATCCATACTGTTACCGGGCGCTTCATCCAGTAGCTCAGTGGGAACTTACTGAGACTTCAACTGGATGTACTCCACCTCTGTTGCTTCAGAGATTTTTCTTTTGCCTCCCTAGGGATATATATATATACCATGTACACCCAAAATGACCGAAGGCATTTGAAAGAATGTGAAAAGTAGGAGATTGCCACCCTATACCCTGTTGCCACCCTATACCCCGATCGGTCAAATGACTGACCAAGAGGACCTCTGTCTTGTCAGGATTAAGTTTCAGTCTGTAAGCCCTCATCCAGTCAATCGCAGCAGCCAGGCACTGGTCCAGGACCCGAAGGGCTTCCTTGGAGTTTGGTGGAAAAGAGTAGTAGAGTTGGGTGTCATCAGTATAGAGATGGCACTGAACTCCAAAACTCCAGATGACCTCGCACAGCAGTTTCATGTAGATGTTAAATAGCATAGAAGATAGAATGGAACCTTGTGGTCAAAGGAACCACAGGACAAAGGCCAGGGATCCGAGCAGGAATCTCCCAGCTTCACCAACTGGGTACGACCCTCCAGGAAGGAGCGGAGCCACTGCAGAGCAGCGCCCCCAATACCCATTCCGGAGAGTTGACTCAGAAGGATACCATGGTCGATGGTATCGAAAGCCACTGAGATGTCCAAGAGAACCAACAGGGACACACTCCCCCTGTCAAGTTCTCTGTGTAGGTCATCCACCAAGGCGACCAAAGCCATCTCAGTGTCATGACCAGGCCTGAAGCCAGACTGCGATGGATCTAGACAGCTGGTCTTGTTGAGGAAACCCTGGAGCTGTGTGGCAACCACCTGATCCAGATCCAGTTGTTTAAAACCATAGGATCAAGAGATGTCTTCTTCAGGCAAGGCCTTACTATTGCCTGTTTAAAGCTCGATGGTATATGTCCCTGATCAAATGAAGCATTAATGATTCCAGCAAACCAGTCTACCAATCCCACACAGGCAAGTTTAATAAGCCAGGAAGGGCAAGGGTCCAGAGTGCAGATGGTTGCCCTCACAGCCCCAAGGATTCCCCCCGACATCATTGGGCTGAACAGGCTAAAACGAATCCATCAAACCCAGACAAGCAGATGCCTTGATTACCTCTTTTGGTACTGTAACCAACCCAGTGTCTAAGTCAGAGCATTTCTGAGCGACTTTGTCTGCAAAATGATGTGCGAAATCGCAACATCGAGTTGTTGGGTGGTCGGGAACCCCATCCCCCTCGCAAGGATGGAGAAGCTCCCCGACCACCCAAAACAACTTAGCAGGTCTATTTGTTGCAGATGTGATGCGGGCAGTCGAGAAAGCTTTTCTGGCTGCCTTCAACACTGTGGGGTAGGCCCTAAGTAAGGCTCTAGCCCATGTTCGGTCAGGTACACTACAGCGGCACTCTTGCAGCGGTACTCTAGCCTCTGTCTCGTCCTCTTCATCATCGCCAGCTCCTCAGAGAACCAAGGAGCCAGCTTGAGTCTGCATGACAAGAGGGGACATTCAGGGGCGATTGTGTCCACTGCCCTGGCCATCTCAGTGTTGTAGAGCTTGACCAAGGCATTGACAGGATTGTCAGCCTTCATGACAGGTAACTCCTCAAGAGCCATCAGGAATCCATCAGGATCCATAAGCCTCCTGGGGCAAACAATTTTAATGGGTCCAATGTGTGCCCAGCCTTATGGGTGGGTCCTGATATCACTTGGGACAGCCCCATGGTTGTCATGGCAACCGTGAAGTCCAGAGCTGCTCTGGATAAGGTGGATTCTGCATGGATATTGAAGTCCCCCAACACAACAAGCTGCTGGGACTCAAAGATCCGAGCAGAAACCACCTCAGCTAGCTCTGGAAGGGAGACTGCTATGTTGCGGGGTGGTCAGTACACAAGCAGAATACCCAAACTGTCCCAGGCACCCACTTTCAGGTGGACACACTCGAACCCAGTAGATTGCGGGACAGTACACCTGATCAGGGAAATGGATTCCCGATAGACCACCGCAAGCCCACCTCCCCACCCCCCAGACCTGGCCTGCTGATGCACACTGAAATCCAGTGGACAGAGCTGGGTGAAATTTACCCCACCCAGCTCGTCCAACCATGTCTCAGTGATGCATGCCAGATCCGCATGCCCATCCAGGATCAAGTCCTGGATGGCTGATGTTTTACCGTTTATGGATCTGGCATTTAACAGCAGGACCTTAAGTCCAGGGCCTTAAGTCCTTAAGTTTAATTCCACAGCATTCAGCCATGGCAGTTAAAGTGGGATCAAACTGTATTAATTATATAATGTAGATGCACCTGAAAAATCTAAGAGAGACACATACGCAGAGAAATCCAAACCCAAGTGACATGTTGCAGACAGTTCTTCACCACCAAATAGTAAAGCACACAGATTTTTTGGACTATAGGGGACTTGGATGAAATAATTTTAAGATACTACATTCAATACATAGACTGAGACACACACAAACCCAAGTCACAGTGTGCTAAGAAGGGATGGTTTGGAGTTTCCTTGGCTGAATGAAAATCTTTGTGTCTCCTTTGCAATTGGAAACATCGCTCCTGCTGTCAGAGAGGGCCAAATCAGTTAACACTGCCACAACCCTGTAAGGAAGGCGTACGGAAGAATGCCAATAAAGGCAGCTCAGTGGCCAGATTAAATAGCTCACCTCTTCCACACCAAATGCAAAACAGGTTTTCTTGGTATCCTCAGCAGTTCTACATGAAACAGTAAGCTTTCTATATTCCAAGTGTGCAAATTCAACACTGCTGGTATTGTACAAACAAACATAAATTTTAACAGCTTAAAAAATCCAAGTGGGTGCATAGAAAGCTTAACTGCAGCTCAGATTGGGAGAAGAGAGAAGTCAATGGGGAGCCGATTATAGCTCCCTGATCTGCAGCCAGACAAACTTGAACATCTGTTAGTTAGATCAGTTTAGACACAGGATACTTGGATTTGAGCCTTTAAGTAGAAGCAGAAGCAGATCCAGGAATGAGTCCTTCTTCTAGGACCCTTCAAATTGGACCTTTGTAGAATTTACTTGGGTCAACATTCATGGGAAATGATCATTTATTTTATGTTAATTTTTTATTTTGCAAAGCCTATCTATCCACTTCTTATTTCCAGAAGCTCTAGACCACTTTTCCACAACCCTTCCCCCCCCCCCCCCAAAAAAAAAAAAAATCAGAAGGCAAAGAGAATAGGATGAGACCTACAACCTGGTCATTATATCTGGCTCTGCTGATGGTGCATTTTTTAACTGTTTTATTTAATTTTTGTGGTTGTTTTGAATTGTATGTTTCATGTTTATTATTCTTTATTATGTTTAATTTGTTGTCTGGTTTCTTTGCTAAGTTGAAAACCACCCTGAGTCCTCTCAAGAAGATTGGGCAGTATATAAATAAAGTATTATTATTATTATTATTATTATTATTATTATTATTAGTAGTAGTAGTAGTAATAGTAGTAGTAGCAGTAGCAGTAGTATTATTGCTACTACTACTACTACTACTACTACTACTACTATATTTTGCACTCTTCTTTCAAATACTTTCTTTGATCTGGACCCAGTATAGCTTTTTAAATCACTGGAACATTCAGATTAGCTGAAACAGGTTTTCCTACTTGTTTAACTTCTGAAACACATTAATGGCTACAAAGATGGCTTTTGTGGAGAAGGCGGGTTCAGTGAAAATCAATGAATCCCTATGGGAGACTCAAGGCTCAGGTAGCCCGTTTTTATTCTCTGGTTGATTGACTGTGCAATGTCTTCTGACCAAGGCCGTTCTTATGACTGGTCCTCCTTTGGACAACTATCGCACAAACAAGAACATCCATCCATAGCTCTCTCCTTCCTTTCCAAGGACTAATATATTAATTTTGATTGGTATGCAATTATCATCATCATAAGGGCCAAGATGGCATCTGACTGTTGAACTAAGATGACTGTTGGACTAGGATGGAAACAAATTGGGTGATCTTGGGATTGGCATGGTCTCTCAGCATTAGATGGCCAACATCTTCTAAATACACTTTGCCACAAAAAAACCCTTGTGATAAGGTCATCAAAATAAAATGATTACCACAGTTGGGCTAGCCATGGCACAAGATCACTTTCTCTGGCACAAGATCACTTTCTCTCTAATTTGGAAGTTATAGAAGTAACATATTGAACGGGTGTTTCTTGCCATCATTAAATTACATCTCTAGAGAAAATATAGATAAGGGAGAGTTCTAATAAATAGATATGGTTCAAGGAGGAGGAGATTTTCCACAAGATTAAGTCCAAAAAGTGCTAGACTTGCATTCTTGTTTCTGGACCTGCTACATTGCAGTTTTGATCTGAGCACAGGAACAAATGAAAAATCTATATCTGAAAAAATATTGTTTATCAAGGTCAGAAATGCTGTTTTGATCTTGCCATGGCACAGAAACTGAACTTGTGACTTGGCAAACTTCTTTCTCTCACCCTCTATCTCTCTTTCTCCCTTTCTCCCTCTCAATAATAATAATAATAACTTTATTTTTGTACCCCGCCTCCATCTCCCCACAGGGACTCAGGCAGCTAACATGGGGCCAGGCCCAAATTTCCACATCAACCTAAAGACATTAAGCCGTGTGATTGAATTTGTTCACATGCTGCCATTTGTACAAAAGTTCCAACTGGTAGTAAGTTTTGCTTTCTCAACCTCCTCTCTCCACCCCCAAATATCTTAGTGTTTCCATGCATTGTTCTATACACACACCTTGCCATAGTATACATATGACACTTGTAGATTACTTACTTATCTAACATATGCATGGATAAACCAAGACTCATTCATTCACCCTGAACACTTGCAAAAGACATTTATATGTAAACTGCTGGATATACAGTGGGTCCAGCATGGATTCTGTTGTATATCATCCTGTTCAGCCTGCGATTGTGTCTGATGTTTATGCTGGGAATGGGGATGATCCTGATGGTAGGCCTGGATCTGTTGGCAATGGGAATGAGGGTTTGCCTGGGTCTGAGTTAAGCTCAGATGAGAGGCCTGAGCTGGGTCAGGAAGATTCCCAAGGCCACATTCTTGGGAGAGGCTTTCACAGCTTTTCTCAGAATAACTGCCTGAGGATGATTTGTCGGGCGTGGAAGTTAATGAGAGCCAAGATAATGAGAGTATAGACAGAAAGCAAAGCTTTTGTAAAGAGAGAGACAGTGTTCAGAGGCAAAGACACTCATTTACAAGAAAAGAGAGACAGAATCATAGCATCATAGAATCATAGGGTTGGAAGAGACCTCATGGGCCATCCAGTCTACCCCCCTGCCAAACAGCAGGAAATCGCATTCAAAGCACCCCTGACAGATGGCCATCCAGCCTCTGCTTAAAAGCCTCCAAAGAAGGAGCCTCCACCACAGTTCGGGGCAGAGAGTTCCACTGCCAAACAGCCCTCACAGTGAGGAAGTTCTTCCTAATGTTCAAGGTGAAATCTCCTTTCCTGTAGTTTAGAGCCATTGTTCTGCCCCCTAGTCTCCAGGGCAGCAGAAAACAAGCTTGCGCCCTCCTCCCTATGACTTTTCCTCACATATTTATACCTGGCTATCATGTCTCCTCTCAGCCTTCTCTTCTGCAGGCTAAACATGCCCAGCTCTTTCAGCTGCTCCTCGTAGGGTTTCTTCTTCAGACCCTTGAACATATTAGTTGCCCTCCTCTGGACACATTCCATCTTTCAACATCCATTATCTGGTGGTAAGGTCAAGAAAAAGGCTTTCCTTTTGGTTTTGGGATCTGGAAAAGCTTTATGAGAAAGAGTTGCCTCAGTTGAGTCAACGTTGGAATTTCATGACGGCCTTGCTTTCAAGTGCTCTTAGTTTCACTTACCAACTGTTGTCAAGCTCCAGTTTGATGAATGGGATTTTTCCTGCTGCCTTGTTTCTTGGATTTATGCACCTAGTTTCATGGATTTTTATGCACCTATGGGTCTTGTTTTCTCTTGAAACTTATGGACTATTTTATGTATTGGAACTTTGCTGTTTTACTATTTTTTTACTGCTTTGCCTACACATATTCTTCAATAAACTACTTGCTGATTTTACTAAGCTGATGTGGTGTTTAAGGTCAGAGGTGTGCCTGCCCTGGAGTACAACAGATTCAGCCATCCACAGCTTGAAAGTATTTGGGGGGAGAAAATAAAATTTTCAAAAAGCAAATTATGATTTTACAATTTTATATAAATGATGATGTCATTTTGCTTCACCTTTGTATATAATGGGACTTGAGCATCCATGGATTTTGGGAACCAAATCCCAGGATTCAGCAAGGGCCTCATGGTCAGCAAGTAGTAATCAAGGGGCAGAATTTCAGTTGAAAGTTGAAGTGAGCTTGTTATTGATCCACTTCCCCTTTACTACACACACAATCTGCAGACAATTAAGCAATGATGCATCAGTTGTGCTGTAAATCCTGTTGTGTATTATGTGGACTCCCCATGTCAGTTGCATCACTTTATTTTAGCCAGATAGACATGGCCTTATACTCAAAGGTTGGAAAGATAAACATTTGCTATTTGTTGTTCAGAGAAGATCTCACTGCTTAAGTTACTAATGAATTTGCATTTTATAAATGTAAATTTCAGTAAATCAGGTACTCCTCCCCCTAATTTTTCTATTAAAAATGTATGGTGAGCTTATATTAATGTATTGTTTAGTCTACCAGTCTATCTTACGTACTTTCTCCATTTTCCTTCCTCCATCTTTTTTTCTTTATAATATTGTAAAAAAAACTGAAAAGGAGAACATATTGCTTTTCCAATCAATGTTTTTATGCATTGCATAGGAGCCGCACTGGACTACTGACCTGAAGCTCTAGCTTGCAGGGATATGTGAGACGCCTCTCAGCAGAATGGTAACACATCCCGGTGTTCCCTGGACAACGTCTCTGTAGACGGACAATTCTCTCACACCAGAAGCGACTTGCAGTATGTTCTCAAGTCACTTCTGACATTATTTTAAAAATACATTGCATAGCACTATCATCTTAGGAGCTCAGGGGGGAAATAGTAAAAGAGAATGTCTGTTCTGGAGTCAAAGGAAATTTTTTATTTGTTTTCACCAGATATTCTAAGAAGCTGCTTCTTACAAATACATAGCAAAAGACTCAATTGCTTAAAAGAGCTATTCTTTCAGAGGTGGCAAGGTCATATCCTAAGTTTAAGTTAGTTTCTAGTTTTATGAGTTAATCTTAAAGTACTGGCTAGCTTTAGAGATGTAAACAAACTACTCATTGTAATATTTTACATAAGGCAAGTACTATGTTCATATAAATCTGTGGAAAGCAAATACAACTCTCCTTCCAGCTATGGTTCATGTGCACAAATCAGCAGGAATAAGCCTGTTTAAGAGGTTGCATCAGTCAGCAAGTTTCCATAAAATGAATTCTTTATAATCATATGCTGAAAAGTCTCAGAAATGCCAAGCTAAAGCCATGTTGATAGAAGATTGAAAATGTTTTGAGTTGGTAAAATGCCTGCCTTATTTTGGGTCTGATAGAATAATACCTCTGACAAGTTATGATTCCACATAAATTCAAAACACAAAAACCTTTGTAATGATATTACAATGTATCTTAAGCACAATTATTTGTATTCTTTGTCTTTGTATATTCTTAGCCTCTTGGGAAATGGGAAACTTCATTTCATAAGCCTCCCTGAAGTTCATAAACCTACAATCAAAGTTTTCTCCACAAAGAGCTAAATGAGCCCAAATGCACACCACTGTGTTTACTCTGCTAATCTTGATGGTATCCAAAAGGCTATGTCTATGATTTATATTGGCACAGCAGCAACTGGAACCGTGGGTTCTCCCAAGACAGTTCTGGCATTATTATGTGCCAGCATGTTTCTTCATGCATAGAATTGCCCTTGTATCTGCATTTCCTGGCATAAACATGGGAGATAATATCAGGCATGATCATAGTGGATCTCTTTATCCACAAACAAACACAATTACAGCTGGAACCAAAATGGTATTGGTCAAAGGTCATCAATCAATATTCATATTTACAAGCAAGGAACTTGAAATCTAGTACCAACCAAGCAGTTAGCAAACAGCATTCCATGATAGAGATTTTTCCAATCTAAACCATTTTGCTGTTGTCTGAAATCTTGGGTCCTTCCCAGTGTATGGCAAGCTCCCAATTGGTCTAATGAAATGCACACAGTAGGAGTGGAAGGGAGGAACAAAAATCAGTTTTATTCAGCTCTGGCCAGAGTGGACAGTCCCAAATCCAGCGTGTCTTCCGGTTACAGGCATGGATATTATATAGAAAAGGTACACACATTTGAGAACAGAGACAATTGGTGCAATTTCAGGATCCGTGATCTTACTGATTCAAAAACACTTTCATTCCCAGTTTGTGGTTGGTGGAAATTATGATCCACAATTCCATTGGGTTGAAAATGCATTCATTTATAATTTGTGATTGGTACATAGTATGGAATAAACTATCTACTGCCTGGTGTGTCTGCCTCTTTGGGAGGGGCTGAGAATGGAATGAGGTCAAGATTTATTTTATTTGTATAGGTAGGTAAAGGTAAAGGTTTTCCTGACATTAAATCCAGTCATGTCCGACACTGGGGTTGGTGCTCATCTCCATTTCTAAGCCGAAGACCTGGCATTGTCCATAGACACATTCAAGGTCATGGGGCCGGCATGATTGCATGGAGCACCATTGCCTTCTCGCCGGAGTGGTAACTATTGATCTACTCACATTTGCATGTTTTTGAACTGCTAGGTTGGCAGAAGCTGGGGCTAACATCAGGTGCTCACTCTGCTCCCCTGATTCAAACCTGTGACCTTTTGGTCCGCAAGTTCAGCAGCTCAGCAGTTTAACATACTGTGCCACCGTATACAATATATTAAAAATATTAATTGCCCATAGATTATTTATCATAGCATTATATCATAGAATCATAGAATTGAAGGCCAGGATCTTATATTCCAACCCCCTGCTATGCCGGAATACACAGATAAATTGTCATGGAGCCAGATCCCAGGGCTGAATTTCCGAGCCCTGGACCTGGCGTCATAACATAAATAACCCTGACAGCACCTGGCGGGAGAAGATAGTATGAGCCTGGGAACTCAGGGTTGAAAGTGTAAACAATTATAATTGGTATAGTGTGTGGGAATAGTAGTAATGTGATCCAGAGGGTGGGGTTTGATGATGATATTTGCGTGTGGTGTTACGTTGCATCAGAGGTGATAAAAATGGATGTATGTAAACATTAGGTCATTCTCGACTTTTCCAAAGTCATGTATTCTTCAATAAAGATTGGATTTGAGAGCAGCTATCTTTGATCTGCGTTCAGACTGGTCCTTTGAAGTGAGCCTGACATTTAAGTCGAGAATCCCGTTCTCACCCTCCTGCGGATTCGCAGTGAAGTGATAATGAGTGGAGAAGGAGATCAAAGCCCAAATGGAGCAGGGGCCCGGCCGTTGGGAGAAGAGACGTTGCAAGCCGTAGCTTCCTCTACGGGGTACCCCAGGCCGAACGGCGTGACTCAGAGGATTCCCAGAGGAGGAAGAGGCGTCTCTGCGGCTGCAGAAACCAGTTGGGGATCTGGAGGAAGCATGCCAGAGACCGTAGCCCTGCGGTTATCCATCCTGGAAACTAATTTATCCAGGCTGTCGGAAACCGTGGGGAGGTTGGTCCCACTATTGGAAGAGAATCTCCAAAAAGAGCCCATCCGATATGGCGCCGAGAGAGAGCCAAGTAAAGAAGGAGATTGGAGCCAGAGGGGCCAGCGCGCATCAACGCAGAGTCCCGTGGCGGCGAGGGACGAGGGAGATGAGGAATACTGGCGGGAGCTGGAGTTCCGAGACAGAATGGCCCGCGAAATGGAGCGCCAGCGAGCTCTGGGAACTCTGAGGCCGCCAACTCCAACAGAACTTCCAACCCCCCGAATGGGTGTCGGGGTGGAAAGGCCACTGGGGCCAGGGATCGGGTCCAGTGGATTAGCAGACGAAGGCGGAGAGGAGCCGGAGATCCAGGAAGAGGAGGAGGATGTGCCGTACGACGAGGAAAGGCGAGGTGCGGGGACTACAGCGAGGCCCGCATTCGGATGGGTGGAAGGGCCGACAGCAGCGGCAGAATGTCGGGAGCCGCGCAGAACAACTACCGGAGTGGGGCGCGGCGTGTTCAAAGGGGCCGCCCAAGGAAACCCGATGCAACCCTTCCCCATGCCCCCCAGACAGCATCAACGGGCCGCGGAGTGGATGCAAAGGAGGGAAGATCTCAAACTAGAATACGGAGGGGAATCATCTGAATTGAACTTTTTTCTCATTAGCATCAGAGGATACATGGAAGATAATGCACACACATTCCCCTCCGAAGCAAGCATGGTTCGAGCCATCGGCAACACACTAAAGAGAGGAGCTGCCAGCTGGTATGTACAACTACATGCCAGACGCGACCCATGCCTGAGGTCAGTGCCCCGCTTCCTCGCCGCACTAGAAAACCGGTTCAGAGACCGGCTAGAGCAACTGAGGGCTCGAGACCAGCTTAAAGGAATAAAGCAGAGGGACAAAACGGTGCCCGAGTACGCAGAGGAATTTCTCCACCTCGCGGAAAGGGTACCAGAGTGGTCTGAAGTGACCAAAGTGGAGATATTTAAAGAGGGACTACGCCCCGAGGTTTTTAGCTGGGCAGCGCACAGAGATGACCCCGAAACACTCCAGGGCTGGATCCAACTAGCGGGGCGCGTTGAATCCACCCTGGCCCAAGTAAAGCGCTTCAGGGGCAGCGGCGGCCAGCAAAGACCGGTGGCGAGAGGTCGAGGAGAAATGAGGAAGCAAGAAAAGCCCGGAGGGAGGCCGGGGATCCCCTTCAGAGGAGATGACAACAAACCCAAACCGGGATGCTTTGTATATGGGAAGACGGGCCATCGAGCAGCAGAATGTTGGGCCCGGAAGGGGGAGCCGCCAAAACCCTCAAAGCCCAAGCCAGCAACCGGGAGGCGCGCGGAGGAGGAGGTGCAAGCCCCAAAATCTTCGGAAAGGCTGGTGAGTCGAGACAAACGCATGCTAGTAGTGCCAATTTGCCTATCGGGGCTAGAGAACCGGGCCACCTGCAGGGCATTCGTGGATTGTGGTTGCTCTAGGAACATTATAACTCCGGAACTAGCAGGAGCGCTGAAATGCCAGCAGATGTTGCTTGACTCCCCAATTGCATTTTCACAGCTAGATGGATCAGTTGCGGCTGGGGAAGTATCTACAAAGGAAATTCGGGGGGTCCCATGTAAAATAGGCAAATGGGAAGGAAGAATATCCTTTGTGATAGCCCCTATCGCCACATACCACGTAATATTAGGGATACCGTGGCTCGAACAGGCAAATCCTGAAGTAGATTGGAGAGGAAAGAGCCTAGCATTTAAAGAACAACAGACGCAATGGGAGATAAGCAAAATTGCAGGAGAGGAGGACGAGGGAGATGAAGCAGGGGAAATAGACCCACAGCTATTGCCTCCTGAATACAGAGACTTTGTGGATGTTTTCAATCAGAAAGAGGCAAGTAAATTACCTCCCAAGAGGAATATAGAAGTAGAAATTGAAATAACCCCAGGAGCAAACTTACCAAAACCAAAAGTGTATCCCATGTCTGTTCAGGAGAAGGAGGAATTGAGGAAATATATCGATAAGAACCTGGCGCGAGGCTTCATTAAGCCATCCAATTCTCCTCTCGGAGCCCCAGTGTTATTTAGGAGAAAGAAAGACAACTCCCTAAGATTGTGCATTGATTATCGAAATTTAAATGCAATTACTAAGGACAATAAATACCCTATGCCCTTAGTAAAGGATTTAATCACCGTATTGAAGAAAGGGAGCATATTTACTAAACTTGATTTAATTGAAGCATATCATAAATTAAGAATCAAACCTGAGGATACTTGGAAAACTGCATTTTCCTGCACATTCGGCCATTTTGAATATAAAATTTTGCCATTTGGATTAAAAAATGGCGGGGGTTGCTTTATGCAGCTTATAAATGAAATACTACACCCATTGTTGTACCGAGGGGTATTCATATTCCTTGATGATATCTTGATCGTGAGCGAAGATAAAGAAAAGCACGTGGAATTGGTCCGGGAAGTTTTGCAGAGACTAAGGGAAGCAAAGCTGTACGCGAAACTGTCCAAATGTGAATTTAATAAAACTCAAATCGACTTTCTGGGGTATCGGATATCTCCAGAAGGGTTAGCTATGGATCCGTCTAAAGTATCAGACGTAAAAGAATGGGGAGTACCTCAAACGAGGAGGCAATTGCAATCATTTCTGGGGTTTGCAAATTTTTATAGATCCTTCATAAAAGGCTTCGCGCAAATAACCGCACCCCTTACTGAACTTTTAAAAACAAAAGGGAAAGGGGAGACAGCAAAAGTGAAAGCTCCTGGCGCCAAACTGAGTTGGACGCCAGAATGCCAAAAGGCATTTGAAACCCTAAAAGGATGCTTCACAAAAGAACCCATCCTAAAACACCCCGATATAAGGAGCCCTTTCATAATTCATTGCGATGCTTCAGACTGTGCATACGGGGCAGTACTATTGCAAAAGGATCAAAATGGGAACTTAAAACCTTGTGGATATTTGTCCCGGAAGTTCAGTGAAACTGAAAAATGTTGGCCCATATGGGAAAAGGAGGCATTAGCCATATTAAAAGCCTTAGAATGCTGGCGACACTTCCTCGAAGGAAGCGGAATCCCATTTGAAATTTGGTCTGACCATAAGAACCTCCAGTATTTAAAATCGCCTCGGAAATTGTCCCCCAAACAAATTAGATGGGCACAATACTTCAGCAGGTTCGATTTCCAATTAAAATTTTTCCAAGGGAAGCAGAATGTCTTGGCAGATGCTCTTTCACGCATGCCTCAACACGAAGGCGTAACCACAGCCAAAGAAGGAACAATATTCTCTGATAAACAATGGGGCTTAGTTGTCAGGACAAGAGCGCAAACCCAAAAAGAGAACACTGCTACTGTTGAAATCGACGGGGAAAATAGTTGGGGAAACGAACTGAAACAGTCTTATGAAGGAGATCAGTGGATCGAATCCAACGCAGAAAAGGGGGAGCAGAAGGGGGGATTTTGGTTTGTGAACAAGAAACTGTATATCCCAGCAATATTAAGGATTAAGATTTTGCATCGTTTTCACAATAACCAGAGCGCTGGTCATACAGGAATTACAAAAACAACAAAGGCAATAGCAAAACATTGTTGGTGGCCAGGAATGAGGAAGGACATAAAGAATCATGTTGTTCAATGTGACGATTGTGCCAGAAATAAATCGAGAGGAGGGAAGCCAATGGGATTATTACAAACAGTAGCGGAACCTACCAGACCTTGGGAATGTGTAGCTATGGATTTTGTGGGGGAACTGCCGGTTAGCAAAGGACATCGTTATATTTGGACAGTATTAGACCTGTTTTCTAAACAGGCCCACTTTATAGCACTGACGAAATTACCATCGGCAGAGAAACTAGCTGAATTATACATAAACCATATTTACAAACTTCACGGATGTCCCAGTAGAGTGGTCAGTGACAGAGGAGTTCAATTCACAGCAAAATTTTGGGAAAAATTCTTGGAAATGCTAGGAGCAGAAAGGAGTCTAAGTTCTGCTTTTCACCCCATGACAAACGGGGCAGTGGAACGTACTCAACAGACACTGGGGCAGTTCCTTCGAATGTACTCTAACATGAGACAAAATGACTGGTCTAGGTGGCTGGCTTTTGCGGAACTAGCTTTTAATTCGACTATACATTCAGCAACAAATAAAACTCCCTTTGAAGTAGTTTACGGGTATGAAATACAGCCTTTGCCCCAGTTGCCAAGATGGACAGAGGATGAAGAAACAGGGGCAGGGAAATGGAAAGCTCAAATGCTAGAATGCTGGAGTCAAGTGACTGCATCCTTAAAGGAGGCACATAAAAAGTATAAAACGTTCGCAGACAGAAAAAGAGTGGAAGGCGATAAATTGGGGAAGGGAGATCTAGTGTGGTTAAGTACCCAAAACATCAAATTGGGGCTACCTTCGAGAAAATTGGGCCCCAAATATATTGGACCATTCAGAATACAGGGTGTTATCAATGAAGTAACTTTACAGTTGGCATTGCCAAAGAGTTTAGGGAAAATACACCCAGTATTCCATCGCAACTTACTGAAAAAGTATATGGGGACTTTGGACAAAATGGACACATAGAGTTATTGTTTGATTTATTTCAGGATTGTGATGAAAGAAGAACCGAAGAGGAGGATGAAGAAAACGAGGGCGCCATGTCATGGAGCCAGATCCCAGGGCTGAATTTCCGAGCCCTGGACCTGGCGTCATAACATAAATAACCCTGACAGCACCTGGCGGGAGAAGATAGTATGAGCCTGGGAACTCAGGGTTGAAAGTGTAAACAATTATAATTGGTATAGTGTGTGGGAATAGTAGTAATGTGATCCAGAGGGTGGGGTTTGATGATGATATTTGCGTGTGGTGTTACGTTGCATCAGAGGTGATAAAAATGGATGTATGTAAACATTAGGTCATTCTCGACTTTTCCAAAGTCATGTATTCTTCAATAAAGATTGGATTTGAGAGCAGCTATCTTTGATCTGCGTTCAGACTGGTCCTTTGAAGTGAGCCTGACATTAAATTATTTACAAAAGTATTCCTTAATTTCTTGACTATCTATTCCACTTAAACTTCCTTTTCTTTGGCAATAACACTTCTAATTTTCACTGAAATAATTTTGTTTGAGGCATGTTCAGCATATTTCTTTGGCCCAGTTTGGTCTATTATTTTATTTATCATATGAAAATTATACAAATATATGTATAATATGCATCTAATAGAGATGGTTAGATCCAATCTGCTTCTGGTGGAATTTTTGGAAATTTCTTCCACAAACCATCAAGCCTTTTTTTTTTAATTAGAGAGTTTAATTACTGGTTGAGACTGAATCAATGAGGAAGTTCTAGATAGGAATAGCTTGGATCATTTCTTCAGTGCTGCAGCCTGCCATCTATTTTATTTTATTTCTTTCTATGTTATTTTATTATTAATAATAATAATTTTTTTATTTTTTCCTCTTTTCCTTTTGAGTGTGTATATGTGTGTGTGTGTATTATAGATAGGAGTGAGAAAGTTTTTATCTAATTTCAGGGAGACTCTGATAGGAAGCAGGTATGAGAACCTGGTACTTAGGTCATAGGAAGTGATCACATAGGATTCGAGAGTTCTCGAGTTTTATTGATTGGTAAATTGATGGTCCCGGAATGTGAATGAAGGTATGTGTATGTTGGACGAAATACTGTTGAGCTGAAAGAGATAGTAGAAACAAGGGGTAATTTTGAAAGATTAGAGAGGTATATTATAGGAAGGTTTTTGAAAGGTAATAGGAATGAGTTGGCAGGAAACATCGAGGGAAAATGAACTCTTTTACTTATGTGATCTACTGGGAAAATCGTTCAGTACTGTTTTACAACAGTTGGAGACACTGAACAAGAAAATTGACCATCTTTTCAAAGGAATTTCCCTAATGGTGAAGAATCCTTCTCCTATAGACATTATACAAACTGTACCAACCAACTTTATTAATATTAATGAGGAATTAAGTGCTCTGGAAAGCCAGGGAAGCAAAAGGCTAGAGGAGCAGAAGGAAGGCAATAGGTCAGGCTTGGAAGGGGCCAGGGATGGGGAGGAGTCTTTATCTGGGGAAGAGAGTCAGAGTCAGGGGGGGACGGCTGGAAGGAAACTAATAGAGTCTCTCAGAGGACAAACAACACGCTGTCCCCAGAACTGTTTGGACACTCCCTGGACACTTACTGCAATTCCCAACATCTGTTGCGAACTAATAAGGTGGCAGTGGAAGTGCAAGACTCACTATTGAACTGAGGAAGATGGACATCTAAGCGAGCGGTCCGGACATCTCTCTCACAAATTCTATCTTTAAGCTGGTCGAAAGTGAAGATCAAGACTATCGACTGGCTTCGTAGAGACTATCAGTCCTGGAACCGCTCCATTTGTCTTCTCATTGGATTGGAAGACAGAACGCTAATGGAGGAATTGTTTTTGTATAGGCCCAAACTACAACAGTGGGGCATTACTCTCAGGAGGGTACTAGTAGACCCATTGATTCACCCCTTGGACATCAGGCTGAATCTTGGTAGACAAGATCCCCCAATTTTAGGCCATGTCTACGCTACCTCTCAGTCCCGCTCTCCGACATCATTAGTGCCTAGCCCCCTTCCCACGCTAGATGATAACCTGTTAGATGACTCCTTTCCTCTTACACCAGCGGAGATAGGCTCCTCCTTTAAACAATCAAGTATTGCTGGTGATTTCCTATCTCAGGACAGCTGACTATCCCCTTTAATGGGCAACCTCAATCAGTCAACTCTCCAGGGGGAAGAGGGTTTCCACGGGCAGGGTCTCATTGAGGTGGTTTGGGGGAGAAG